>NW_010128120.1:40157-41362 GCF_000699245.1 Pterocles gutturalis
GGAGCCGCAGCCGGAGTTCGGGCCCCGGGAGCAGCCGCAGCAGGAGCAGGAGCTCTGACTCAGGAGGCAGCTCTGACAGCCTTCGTCGCTAGGGAGTGCCACGATGGCTCACTGGTGTCGCATCCAAATTCCTGACATTCTCCGCTCCCTTCCCACCTACCTGGCCATCTATAGCAATCATCCCTGATACTGATGTGGTGGCAGTGCTGGGTCTCCCTTCCCCAGTTCGGAGTAAGAAGCTCCCTGCGCCTGGCGCAGCCCTTTCGCTGCCTCATGGAGCGGGTGGATCCATCCCAGATCCCCAGGCCAGGGCTGGAAGAAGGGTCGGTGTTGTACAGAGGGTCTGTCACGATGGACCTGCTCCATCCTCCCTGAGGTCCCCGTCTCCCCATCGCTGCCGCTCTCCAAAGCACTAGCAGCTGCTCCAAAGGAAAGAATTCAGCTCCTTGCTCTTCTGCCAAACCAGGAGCCAGCAAATTAATTTCTGTTGGAGGGAGAGAGACCCATTTACTGGGAAGCTTTGGTGACGAGTGGGGTGACTTGTCCTTGCCAAGGCAAATATCAGGTCCCTTGGGTTTCTCCTCCAGAGTTTCTGCCCACTCTGCAGCAGGCCTCTTCCATGAGAGAATATTTATTTATTGCCATTCAGCCAGTCCCTGCTATAAACAGAACGCTAGAAATCCCTCCTGATGTAATTCCTGGGGGAAAAAAGGGCGTTCCCTCTCTTTCTCCTGCTCTTTCCTACCAGGTATGCATCATCTTTCACAGGGTGGTTTTATCCCCCCAGCTCTGTGGCTTGCTCGCAGACTGCTGAGGTCTGAGGAGATGGGGGGCTGGTGGGGTAGGAGGGGAGCTGGCACCATGCTGCGCTCCAAGGGTTGGGTTGCAGGATGGGAGGCAGGGGCCATGGGGTTCCCTTCTTGGAGAAACCCTCTTACACTTTGGGTTTAGGTTTTCTGAAGGGAGCCTTGCCCTTGGAGTGCAACGCTGGTGGGACCCTAAGGAGACAAGGAGACAGCCCAGCTGCGGGGTGTAGTGAGGCACACGGGGTTAAAGGGTATCCAGGGCACCCCAATTCCCCTTCCCCGGAACAGGCAGCAGTTTTCAGCCATGCCAGGAGCATTTCAGGGAATCATTTCTGCTCGAGATCCCTGGGCTCCCCGAGGCAGGATTGGCAGTCACAGCAGCCCCCACGCAGGCCCAAC
>NW_010128120.1:41468-42924 GCF_000699245.1 Pterocles gutturalis
CCTGGGCGGCCCTGGGCCCCGGGGTTTTGTCTCCCTGCCAGGCCTGCTGGCCCAGCTGCCTGCGCAATTACTGTGTTTTGCAGGATAACAAAGGCTTCTCCCTGCACAGGCTGAGCTGGTACTGAGGAGTTTCTTTCTCTTACAACACCTGGGTGCTTAGTGACGCTAATTTGGGCTTAAGACTTCCCTCCCTCCTTTTTTCCATCCCCTCCCCTTCCATCCTGCGTTATTATTAACGAGTTTGGGCTTAATGAGTCAAGGAGGTGTGTCATTTCAGTGTCACAGAGGAAGGCTAAGTGGAGCCAGCATCTGCTGGAGGAGGAGAGAGGGTAGAATGAAATGCAAACCCCCCCTGCAGCCCCCAGTTAAAGGGTCACCTACAGCCCCCCCAGTTCCCCTAGCAGCAGGTAAAGGGGCAAAGCTGCAAGTGGAGGGAGGCCAAGTGCGTGCTGTGTTCTGCTGGAGCTGGACGGTTGCCTCAGCAAGCACAGAAACCTGTTAGCTGTTCAAAAGTACAGCAGCGTGGGGTGTGTTTCCACCTGGGTGGTATGAGGGGAGGTTGTACGCTAGGGGTCCCTTTTTCCCAGTATCCTTCCTACTGCTGGTCCCCCCTCCTGTGCCAAAGCCCCCCTTTTCCCAGTCCCTCATCCCCTGCCTTGCTCTCTGCAGGGAATTTGGGGATGAGAGTGGCCAAGGCAGCGAGCTGGGCACTGATGCGGTCAGTGGCTTGGTGGGGACGTGTGTCCATCTCCTGTGAGGCCACTTTCTAGGACAGAGAAAAGCGTTGCTGGTGGGGCTGAGCAAACACTCCAGGGCTGTGATTGACGGATCAGAGACGGGGTGTTCTCGCAGTGGGGTGCCACCGCCCTCCTTCCTGCCCTGGCCCTGACAGCGGCCCCTTGGCCATCTTTGCAGTGAGCTCCCTTCTGGTAAAGGGCTGAAAACTTCACGCTTCTTCCCCAAAGAGTCCCTCCCAGCTTGACGGCAAAACGCCCCGTCCTTCTGCCCCCTGGGAAGATGCGAAGGCAGCGATGGGAGCCCAAACCCCAAAATCCACCAGTGTTTAGGAGCAGCCTCGTGCCCTAACACACCCTAACGCACACGTGCACCTGCAGCAGGAAGCGGCGAGCCGCAAGGTCAAAAACAAGGAAAGAAAAGAAGAGGAGCTTTGCACAGCTGGTGTGGATATCAAAATACAAAATTGACTTGAGTTCCTCACGGCTGGGGATGGATGATCAAAGCACCGCATCAGGGGCAGGAGCACCCGCTGACTGTGGGACAGGAGATGGCTCCGAGGGTTGCACGGGGCTGACGGTGGCTCTCGTATCCATCCGGCTGATCTGCGCCTCGAGGACTGCCTCCGCTTGTACCGTCCTTGGCAGCTAAACGCTCCTGGGGTTTCCCAAGCAGACTTGTGTCGAAGTCAACCTCTTTATTTATTTATTTATTTATTTAT
>NW_010128121.1:0-25208 GCF_000699245.1 Pterocles gutturalis
TAGCTCCTCACATCCCAGTGTTGTTACTTCCATGCGCCCTGAACCACCCTCCTCACCCCCCCGCTGACAGCACGGGGAGAAGATTTTACCCTCACAACCTCTAATGAACAATATTAGCCCAATTTTACAAATAAAAAGGAATTAAAGCACTTGGTGTTTTAACTCCTCGCCCAAACCAGGCTGTCAGAGAGCGATGGGGTGTGAGTCCGCTCGGCTCCCTTGGGGCAGGATTCCTCACGCTGTGGGCTGGGGCAATTTGGAGCATCCCCTCAGTCCTAAGCTCTGTTGCTGGAGCACTTGGCACAGTACCCGCAATAAGCGTTATCTGGGAAATAAGTAACCTCCGGCTGACACTGCAGCCTCTGGAGAGCTCAGCCAGCAGGAACCTGAACACAGGAATCACAGGTTACCGCTGCCAAAGCTCTGCTTCTGCATCCTGACCGTCACTAACAACCAGCAAACATGTACCAACGCCTGAGGCAACACCTACACCCGCAGCAGGATCCGGATCTTAACTCTTACACCCATCCCTGAGCACATGCAGGAGCTTCCCAGAAGATCCTCTGGGTAATCCAGATGGATGTCTGTCCAGCAGATGTAGCTGCAGGAGTGGGCATGTCTGGGGAGTGCCCGGTGTGATTGACGCTGTTTTACACTATTTGCTGTCGGGAACATTTAGTGGGAATTACACGCTGCCCAGCCTAACGCGAGCAGTGCTCTGAGGAGCTGGAAGCTCGTAGGGTGTTAATGTGAAGTCTCTCTTCATTTAGGCACATCCATCACCCACATAGTGCAGTGGTACATGCCCCCCGCCATGTCCTCCCACCCTGCATCCCCCCCGATGCACTGCAGCGAAGTCCTTCCCAGCTCTGCACAAAGACCAGGAACTTCACGGGAGCAAAATAATTTCCTCATGCAGACATGCTTGCCAATGCCTTTTCACTCTGAAACACGATTTCTGGCGAGAGACAGATAAAACCTCCAGGAGTCTGTCTGCGCGTCCCATGTCCTTGGCCACATTTTTGCCAAGAGCAGTTTGTTAGATGATGGGGTCCAGCTTCACCAGCTCTGTCAGATCATGAAATCACTGTTTCAGTTTCCAGAAGCCCTGGCTGCTGCTGTTTAATGAAAAAAAAAAAGATAAATGAATGTTAGATCACCATTTGTCTTTTACCTCTAAACTGCAATTATGCCAGTATAGTGAAAGAGGATGAAGAAAAAGATAAATTTAATCGATCTTGTGTTAACAAAGGTTTACAGGTTTCTGCAGCCACTTCTGCTTGCTGGTGAGCCTTAGTGTGATTGTCATTCCAGCACACAATACAGTACATCAGTATTATTAAATGGAATTAATACACTTGCTGGGCTTTCTCAGTGTTCTCCCCAGCAGAAAGGTCTCCATTCCCTTCCAAGCCCAGCGCCTGCATGTTACTGCCCTTCCTGATCTCAGCTGCAGACTGGTGCATGCCATGACTTGGGAAATGCGAGCAAAATTCAGATCACCTCATTACCCCTATACTTGGACAAAAAAAAAACCAACAACAACAACAACAAAAAAACCCCCACAAAACCAACACCCCCCCCCCCCCCCAAAAAAAAAAAAAAACCCAAGCAAAACCAAACAAACCAACCCAGCAGATTTTACTTCATCTCAGAGCTGTGTGTGGCGATGTTGACTGCAAATTTCTCCGAGTCCTGAAGACACATTGACTTGGTTTTGCTCAGCAACAAAAGCTTGGCTCTGCAGCTATGTTTTGGAGAGCAAGGAATGCCTCCAGCCTCGCTGGGCACATGTGCTGCTGCAGTGTTACCTGGATGCTCTCACTCACACAGCACAAAGGCACTAGCACACGGCGGGCCAGAAGCAGGCTGGAGGAGCAAACTGCAGTTGTGCAGTATCCAGCAAACCACCTGCTGGGATGTGGGCAATCCCCAGTCTCTTTAGTCACAATCACAGAATGATTTGGGTTGGAAGGGACCTTGAAGATGATTGAGTTCCAGCCCCCTGCCATGGGCAGGGACACCTCCCACTAGCCCAGGCTGCTCAAAGCCTCATCCAGCCTGGCCTTGAACCCCTCCAGGGATGGGGCATCCACAGCTTCTCTGGGCAACCTGGGCCAGTGCCACACCAGCCTCACAGGAAAAAAAATTCTTCCTAATATCCAATCTAAATCGATCCTCTTTCAGCTTAAAACTGCTATCCCTCATCCTGTCGCTAAACCCCCTGATGAAGAGTCTTCTCCATGTTTTCAGGCATCCATGGACAGGTACCTGTGTCCTTCACACATGGGGCTGGCTCCAAACAGACACCAGTGAGGACACCAGTGCCTGGCCCCGGGACTGCTGCACACAAGTAGGGTACCAGCTCCTAAATCAGCATCTGAAGTGAGCACTGCCCGCTCGCCAGTCTACCACTCTCCTGTGCACAAACACATCCTTTTGAAAGCCAAAGGCTGCTTCTCTGGCTGTGCTTGGAGATTAAATGCTTGGCAATGAAGGCATTTTATTGCTCTCTAGGCTTGCTTCCTTTCCCTCCCAGTGAGGGAAATGAAGGTTTGATGACATGTGTGAGTCTGTAAGATAAAATCATTCTCAGAAATGAAGTACCCCACACTCCAGAGGCTGCTCGGAGGGCACAGGAGATGCTCTGCCAGCATTTGGCCCCATTTTGAATGCTGCTGGCTCAAAAGAGAAGAACATCCCTCTCTTTTCTCACATTCTGATTGATTTTCACGATTGCAGTGCTGTCCACAAGACAGAAAAGGCATGGTGACTTCCAAGCCTTTATTCACATTGTTCTTCCCTGCACACCCCCTTCCACAAACACGCCGGTGCTGCAAATATCCCTCATTAGGGCAGGCAGGCAGGGAACCTAACACCCCGAGCCCACTCTGTGATGAGCCCGCAGCACGACAGGCTCCTGAGGCACAGGGATTTAAATAGCTTTAACACTCTGGTATGACAAAAGATGGCAAAACCTTGTACTACACATCCTCACCAAAAGTTAAGCCAACATTCACGGTCATGCGTGGGCATGCATTCTGCCCAGCCGACAGGACCTCTGTATTTTTAATCAAGTGGTGTCAAAGTGACTGATTTGGGTAAAATTCATTGTGCCGTGCCAGAGGCACCAGTGTGGGGCTGCAAAAGGTGCAACCTTCTGAGCTAGTTTTGATAGAACACGTAGTTTTGAAGCGCCGAGCTATTGCTTCTTTGTGGCAAGGGAAATGTGTGGCCAGTCCAAGGGTTTCCTCATGCCTCTGTTGGTGCTGCAGCTCTGATGGAGATGCGCTGGTGTGGGGGTCATCCCCAAGCATCTCCAGCCTGAGCCCAAAATATGTAAGGAAACAAACCCATTAATAGAATCATCACAGATGGTTTGGGTTGGAAGGGACCTTAAAGATCATCAAGTTCCACCCCCCTGCCATGGGCAGGGACACCTCCCACTAGCTCAGGTTGCTGAAAGCCTCATTTCAGATCTACTCTGATCACAACAGTTTCTTTCTCACGAAAAGCCAACCTGCACGGCTACTGATGCCACCACAGAGCCACTGAGGCCGGCTGCCCAGCCTCCAGCAGTCACCTCAGACCAGCCACTCTTCCTGCAGTGCCAAAAACCACAAGAGGCTGGTACTTACCTGCTTTCTCTTTGGTCTTTGCTGTGGTCTTGCGCCAAATTTCCTACATCACGGTGTAAATTGGGGTCTGCCACTTGCCGTTGCCGCGGGCTGTGGTGAGACCTCTGTCAAAGCCAGAGGACGGGGCTTGCACCGCTGCTGCCCAGGCAGGGCTGGTTCAGAGAGTGAGCAGGGTTTTGTACAGCTAGGATGCCTTTGCTTTCAGAACACTGAAGTTAATCACATCATACTTCAAACAAGAAGGACACAAGACAGAGCTATATGTGCAGAAGAAATGCCCAACACTGATACTGGAGAGAAGGCAAAGAGAGCAGCAGCAGTGCGAGCACTGTGATCCAGAGCAATTACAGTTCCAGAGCTACATCTAACACTGTCCAAAGTCCACACAGCAGCATCCTGAGGAATGTTTGGCCCCGATGAGCGCAGAGACCCACTTTTTCGCAGCGTGCCAAACCCCGACGCGCTGCAGCGACGGCCAGGCAGGCACCAGCAGTGTCCCTCCCAACCAAGGACACTGCGACCAGCTCACAAGCACATTGTGGAAAGAAAAGGCATTTGAGGTATAAATTAATAAATACAATATTTGCACTGGATTAGGGTGAATTTCTCAACTCTATTTACATGTTAATCCTCACAAGACTTCTGCCTCCCTACTGTTCGCTCTGTTTTATTTGTGGAGAATAACAGCTTTCATGTGACAGAAAGGGAGAGAAATGAGCTAATAAAATTACCAAGAAATGACATCCGCTGAGCACATTGACCCAAGCAGTTATTTATTAACCTCGCTAGTAGCCCTAAAAATAGTGTTGATTGCATGCAGCACCATCTATGCCCACAATTAGTACAATAAATATAACTACTCAAACTAATAACAGCGCATTCACCTAAATAACAGCAGACAGCAGGCTAATCCACTGTGTTTGAAAGCATCTTGTGAAACTTATCTTTATTTCATCCAGCCAAGAATCTTCATATTGTGAGAGAGCAGTTGTCAAGAGCAGAAAGAGATGCAATTGTTTAGGACTTATTAAATGTAATACCGGTTAAATAGCTCTTTCAAGGGATCTCAGCCGCCTTTTTCTGCTCAGCCATAAGAATATTAAAACAAAATGTCCATATCCTCCTTTCTATTTACTTGTGGTTCTCAGTTCTGAGAAGAATAAGGGATGACATTTATATCTTCACTCCAAGGCAGGTGAATATTAAGAACAGAAAATGTAATTCTGCACCACTTCAATAAATCATAATACATCATGAATCCTGCAATAATTCTAGAAAAAAGCTTTGCACAGGAAATATAAGTTACACATAACATTTCCATAATAATTTCTGTTTAACTTTTCTCTAATTTCTTTCGGTGCAGACAGGTCTAACAAAACCATCCGGTTCATATGGGTGTCACTGATGCTGGGGGGGGTGGGAATTACCCCATCTCCCTGATCCATGAATTACCCAAACTTTGCTGAGGTCTCCAAGGATCCATTGAGGTTTGGCACAAAGGGGTAAAGATCAGGCTGCAGCTGGAGACTTCTTCAAAAACACGAACCTGTCTCTTTTTGTACCACTTGTTTAATCCTGACCAAGCACTCGGGCAGGCAGAGGAAGAGATGTTTGGGAGGGGTGTGGCAGGAGCTGAGCAGCTCAGCTCCATCAGTGGTTGTTTCTTTCCTTGGGGATGGGGGGAGCTGCCAGCATCAGGGCTCATCCCATCACATACTACCAGTTTAATCTTAACTCCTGTGTGTCAACCTGCCACCTTAAAGTTCAGGAAAAGGACAAAACCACACCAGGGCTGTTGAAGGGCAGTGATTTATATCACCCATTAGAGATGGCCACAGGCTGGAGCTGCCTCCTCCCATTCACCCCAACTCTTGGTCCTGGCAGACCTTCCCCTGCCCGTTCCCTGTCCCACGCAGGAAGAGGAACCCCCACACCACTCCCTCCCCACGGATGCCCAGCACAGCGCAACAGCGACGAGTCAGATGATGAAACGTGGAGCTTCCACCACCGTTCCAGCCTCTGCGTACAGCATCATCCCTCCGTTACAGACCAGAAAAGCAGCGTTCACCAGGGAACAATTCTCCCGCTGCAAACCTGCAAATGATGGGAGATCTCAGGCAGTCGGCCAAGCTCCCGCCCGGCTGAGAGCACTGGATCAGACCCTGGACCACCGCCGAGAAGCAGCTCAGGAGATCGTGTTTTACACAGCACACCCTAGAAGCCCCTTAGCTGGAGCTTCTGAAGGATTTAATTTCCAGGGATATTTTCAAATACCTCTGCTGGGCTTCAGGACAGGAGGGAGAGGCAGGAGAGCCTTGGTCCCCTGCCACAAAGGCTGGGGGTCAGATCTACCTCCCTTCAAGAAAGTGCTATTTATAGCAGCCTGAATGAGTCTGGTAGGAAAAGCTCCACAGGAGGTGAACATGGACTGACGCCCCCTCCGGATCCTGTTTGCTTTCTGATGTGTCCTGGGGAGCGGGTGGCTCAGATCACACCACATCTGGCTGTGATACCCCAGCTTGTCATACTGAGACCCCCTTTGAACAGGGCTCCACTCTCCTTCACTGAACCAAACATGCCCCAAACTTGCCACAGCGGCTGAAGTCAAAAGCAAAACAAATTCTACCCATTTTGGTTTTGAACAGGCTCTTTGATTACCAAGGCGAGAGAGAATTGCTGCTGCTATAGAAACAGCAGCCACCAGCCCGGTGACCGCGCTTGGCTGCGGGCAGACCTGCAGATTGCTCAGATGGTGAGATGTGCCACGCTCCTCATCCAACCACCCCATCAGCCTCGAGGTCGTTTGTAAGGGCACGAAAATATCTGAAAATACGAGCCCATGCTCCGTGTCAAAACTTCTCAATGCAGTTGGTAAATACAATATTGCCGAAGCCCGGTCACAACCTGCTGCTTATTTCCTTGTAAAACAAAAACCATCAAAAAGTTAGTGCTACTTCTCCCACCTCTGCATAGTTTGAGTGTGGGAAAGGGACCCAGTAACTCTGCACCAAGTTATGAAGTTACAAAACAAGGGTTATAAAGTTACAAAACAACATTCAAAGCTCAGAGAGCAAACACCAAATACCTCCTTCGCTCCCAGGGGCTTTAGCCATCCTCCATCATCTCCACAGACACTCATGGCAATACTGTAATCCAGGGACTACTGAAAATAAAAGATCTCTTCACATACCAAAGCGGTAATTACTATACTAGAAACAAATTTTAAAGATTTTGTTAAGGAGAGATTGTTTTTGGCAATCACTGTTTAAATTTAGAACAAAACGAAACAAAAAAGCTGAGTAAGCAAGTGCAAAAAATTACTGCATTTCCTTAGGAAAAACCCACTCATGTTGTAAATTGCAGTGCTTAAAAAAGCAAATAAAATGCTCTATTGACGCAGCAATTCGAAGAAGAAAGGCTGTTTAAAAACCAAACATTAATGTGTTTGCCAAGAAACACATACTCCATTAATTCTTTATGATGAATAATTGAATTCAGTGTGCATAATTAACAAAAAAGTGAAAAGTTCCATTATTTCAAGTGTTTAATTATAAAGAGATAACAAATCTAGGTATTCTTTTACCACCCTTACGTTTTCACACACTCTATGTAAAAGAAGTAATTAAAACACTGCAGAAACCTGACTTTAAGCTTATTTCTATAAACATTTGCTTACGGTAAATCAGCAAACTGCGGGCTACAGCCAGAGCTCACTGCCACAGCCGATGCTGCCCGCAGCCGGCCAGCCCCTGCAGAGGACCGTGATTTCCCGCAGGTGAGGAGATGGAGGGCTACAGAAACCCTCTCACGGGAGAAGGAATTTGGCATTCACCTGGATGGTGTTTGGGTCAAAACATCAGCAGCCTTCAAGCCTGGCTGAACTTCACCTGGGTGGAGGTGGACGAGCAACCTGCGGGATATTTAGCTCAGTCTGAGAACAGGTTACGGCATCATCTGCGGAACTGCACAGGCAAACGCTTCATGAATGACACAAAATCACTCCAATTACAAACCTGAAACATCCCGAGTTAAACTCGGGGCTCCCACTCCTGCTTCAGGCTGCAGCAACGCCACCAACCTGCTAGAAAGGGGCCACAGGAAGACTGTGTTCAATTAAGAAAAATCCTGGTAATATCAGAAAGAATTAAAACATTTATTGGGCATAAATATATTACATAGACACTACAGATACAGTTAAGTCTTACATACAGAGTGTAGTATTTGCAAAATCTATACATTAAAATTGATATGGCAGTTTTAATACAATGCATATGAAATAGTCTAAAATTTACAATACAAGAAAACTTATGATTTTTTTTTTTTTAAAGTTGAAAAGCTTGGAATGTATGTTCCCATAGTGAGGTAAAAACATTTTATTTTTTATTCAATTTAAAGAACTGTGCAAGGATAAGGTTCATACACATTCAGTTAGGGCACTTCTCAATCGTGACACTGAATACTGAGCTACTGGAGCCAACAAACAGGATTAGAAAACATTTCAAGTTCATAAAGTAAAAGGCAGAACAAGAGAAAAACAGGTCTCTCTTTCCTTAAGGGTTTTAAATATTGACTGTTTCATTCTACCTTTTTTGTTGTTGTTGATACTTTCTCTGAGAGCAGAGCCCTGGGGCTGGAGTCAGTGCCTGCTATTGCTGAAGGAAGGGCACAGGGATGTACGGGAGAGGACAAGGCATCGGCAACGGGGACCAGGACAGGAACTGTTTAACATCTGTGATGCTTTATTTTCTTGTTAATATATAAATGACAATCAAGTCGCTATGGCAGAATATGCAAACTAAAACAACGTCAAATTTATTTATTTAGGGCCTGTCCCAACTCCTCCAGAATATTTTCTCCCATAACCTCAGGGTTGGACTGCGCGTTCTCGTCAGCACGATTATAAGGGACACCAAACAAATTAGCAATGACAGAAATGCTTCAAGTGTAACCAATTGCTTTTCTCTACACTTCTGCTTGCTGCTTTTAGTATTATTTTATTTCAAACTTTCAAACTTGATCAAATCATCTAAAGCAAGGTAGGGTGTTTTTTTTTCTTTTTTTTTTTTTAAGTAGGTTTTTTTTAAAAAGGATTTTAAATCAAGCTTTGATTTCATAGCAACACTGCTGAAACAATATTCTAAAAATAAAAAAAGTGAATCTATTCAAATTTCTGGGTTTCCAAACTAGCTTTTTTTATATCGTTTTAAAAAATACACTCTTTTCCCCTCCACTGAAAACAGCTGTATATGCTTTGCTCAGAAAATACAGATGCAAGGTCACAAAGTTTCATATCACAAATAAATTTAAATAAGATGTAAATAAATTTGACAAGCCATGACTTTGGCAAAAAACAAAAAATATATATATTTAGCTCAATGCCATTAGTTTGCAAGGCTAAATTAAACTAATTATAGTCAATAACAAAATACAGAACATTTCTAATATTTGCTACATCTAGAGAGGCACACAGAATAATTCATTGATCTTAGCACTTTCTTTCCAGAGATGATTATGTTTTTGGATACATGTAAACGTTTGAATCACTGATAATGTTTTTTTTTTGTTTTTTTTTTTTTTGGCATGTAATGTACTAGATGCTCCCATCTTCAAAAACACATGAAAATGTAAGAAGATTAATAATACTAGGAATGCTGCCAGGTAAAAAGTTGACCTAAAGTACAACAGTATAAAACAGACAAAATATAACATGCTACAGGGAGGGTGGGGAAGGGAATTAGTACATAAGTACACTTATTATTTTTTATTTTTTTTACAATAAATAAAAGATTGCACTGTAATTGGTATTTAAAGTACTGTATGCAGTATATAGTATAAATAAACCTAAAACAAAAATAATGTTGTTTTCTCCCCATTACTTTGGTTAAGGGAATATTATGCTAGTACAGGACACTGAGTCTTAGACGATGGAGACAGAGCACAAATCAGCTAGGACAAAAGCAAACCCAAGTAGCAAAAATATACAAAAACAAGAGGCAGGGAAATACACTGTGTCTGTTGCACCCTTTTGGAATCTATTTGCACCTCCAGCTCATTTATGTCCCTGAGGTACTCGCACAATAATCCAATGACTCGAGAGTTAAAAGCCTAGTGTCTCGATGGATTAAAATGTGTGTTTGGGAAGGGGCAGGCATGAGGGGGGGACACTCCCGTCACAGCAGGGACTATTCCTCGGTAGGACTTCCGTCTGAATTTTGCTATGTACCAAGTTATTTCATTTAGCCCTGTGGTAAGAATAGCATAGACACCCATTTAAGGTACTGAAAATAAACAGATCTCATTTCTGATACCTCCAAGAAAGTTCCACAAGATGGATACCCCTCCAAAAAAATAATTATAAAAAAAGATCAACTGTAAAGTTTGCTTACATTGAGCATAAATCTCACCTAATTCAGCAGAGGCAATAAGCTGTCACCAGCTCTAATCATATAAATCAGACTGAATATAATAGAATAATATCTAGTATTAGATTAGGAATAGTTATATACAGTGACAAACAGACAAGTTAAAGCAGCTTTTAAATAGCTGAACATGGGAATAACTAACTATTGCACAATGCCCTCTTAAAATCACTGCTAGGAATCAAAATGGTAAAAGATCTATAACGCTTCATAATTTATATGCAGTTTGGTTATTTGATTTCTTATACAGGCAGTTTAGTGTTGTAACTGGAAAAATAACATAATTAACAAGGTTTTGACTGCAGGATATTGTTCAGATTTAAATGCACTAAACAGTTAAAATAACAATTTACGTTTTATCTTGGAAAAAACCGGGGCAAATGTAGTGAATAATTCATAGGCAACACTGCTAATACTGTTCAAGGAAAACCTGGTACTGTTGACTAACACTGTACTCTAGTCTTACCACTATACACACTCGTGACTAATGTTTAGACAAAAAAGTGACTCATGATTAAAATTTCCTAAATAGTAAGATAAAATAAGACACTGTACGAACTTCAGTGAAAAAAACCAAAACAATGTTGAAAAGGCAAATTGGTGACAATTTTGAAACTGTGAAGGAAAAAAAGAATCTTGCTTTTGGTATCTGGTTTGCTTGTTTCTCCAGTTTGACCACTTCCTAGTTTTGAATTTCAAAAAGGTGCATCAAAACACTGATATATCTTTCTTCAAGCTAGAACTGTAAAAACAAGAGAAGTATATAAAATGTATGGTAGAACAAAAAGATTTCAAAAAAGGAATATCTGAATAAATGTGTGGATTATAATGCGTAGCATTAGTTAAATTTGTATCTCAAACTTCCATTGAATTCTCTACTTCATAAAGAAGTATTGTAATATACAGGCGAATATAATTGACAAACTTGCAAAGCCAAGAACAATGAGGGCTGCAAACTGTTCATCAGTAGGGATCATGCTCTTCATCTTCGGATCATCTATGCTTCCCATTTCTCCTGCAAGCATGACCTCATTTCGCTGAAGCATAAAGGCAACGGATGGGCTGAAAGGTCCACTAAGTTCCTGTGAGGTATCCAAGCACCGGCGGCAGACGCAGACGCGAAACCGATAGTCTGTGTTGACTTGAAGGCCTGAGATGTGGAATGTGGTCTCTTCTCCCTTGTACACCTTCAAAACAGAACGGCAAGCGCAGTCAAATACAAAGAGCAAAACAAACTCCTCCTCCTTTCATAGCATCAAACAATTTAGAAAAGTAATAACATTCAGTTCTGCAAGGATTTGGGCCAGAAAGTTCGGTCAAGTCTGAGTTTCTTGAGGAAACACTTCTGCAGCTCTCAAGGGAAGGAACTCATTAGGTCAATGAAGGTTTTGGAAAAATAGAGGCATGTGGAGGACTATGTAAGAGATGTCCAACCATGAGAGGTCTTGATACAGAACGATCAACAGAGTCAGTGGACATGGACAAGACTTCAGACAATCTATCAACCATAAGATGGACTTATATTTTGTGGGTGTGAGAAATACTACAAACATCTTTCTGGACTCTTAAAATGTGACTATATGCCTAAAACATGTCTAAGAGATAAGCACCATGTTTGGCTCCAAAAAGAAGAAAACCTGTTGGAAGACCTTCACTGTATAATCGTAAAATTGGTTACAAATATTATTTTAATGTACTTTCCCTCACATTGCTCTCAAGAGTCAGCGATCTTGCCAGAAATTACACTTTCAGAATTGTGGAAATAATAAAATATTATTAAGGTGTAAAAAACCTCCTCTTGGTTGCACTGTATTTGGTTCTTTAGCAATCCAAACCCATCACGTATTCATGTTAATGGAATGTAGGTACTGCATGAGTCAGAGAGCATGAATCACAATATGCGAAAGCAGCGAGAGAACTGAACATCTAAGAAACAGTTTTGTGACTTAAATGGAAAAAGACCCCTGGAAACATTTATGAACTCTGGAAACAAATAAGCAGTCAACAATTTATATAATGGAGGGTTGTTGAAACTGGTTTTTTATGAAAAGAAAAAACGTGTCACAAAGTGCCTGTGTCTGCTGGAAAAAAAACCACCCTGAACTTCAGAGACTTCTTCCTCTGCTCATTCAGCCAGTTTCCTTCTCCTCGCTGCAGGAGCAGAAGGCTGGGAGCATCTCTGCCCTCCTGGAGGTAAGAACTCAGAGAAGGGTAACAGGACAGAAATTAAACCTGAGCCAATGGAGGCCTTCCTGTGCTTTGCTCTGGAGTAAGAAATACAGGAGGAAAAAGAAGTCAAATGATGGTGACTGAGTTTCCAAGCTAAGTAGAACTTCTCTAACTGGCTCATATTTCTTGGCCCCAAGGCATAAATCAAGAAGCAATCTTTAAACAAAATTATGTTACCTTCCTCAAGTATGCTCAACATACACACAGTGAACATTCTGTTCACTGTAGCTCAACTGACAGGAATCCAACAAATTCATATTGTAAATCTCTGCGATTAACCACAGCTATGCCCTGCTGCCTTTCTTTTTGTCTTCTCAACGCCAAGGAGAAGTGAGTCATTAAGGTACACCAATACCATAATGGCAGGGAAAACAAAACTGCAAGTGCTGTAGCGGTCCATAGAAATAATATGGAAGTTGAAATATCTGTTTGCAAAGTGTAGCTCATCCTGAGAACGTCTCTGCTACTGTATTTTCCAATGGCAATTCCATTTCTAATACCCTCCTGCTGTGGGCAACTGTCCTCCACCAACTCCATCATCAATGCTACATCCCTCTATGGCTAATACTTTGTTTACTCCTAAATATAAATGATCATGCAAAGAAAAGTTGCGTGCATTTGGCACATAAATGTAGGTTCAGTGAGTAATTAAAAAAGGATTCTTCTTAAAAAAGGATTCTTCTACTTTGAGGACTTACCTAATTCCCATTTCTTTAGACTCTGCGACATGAAACCCAAAGCATCTATCCTTACAAAACAACTGTAAGCAGAGTATGTTTTCTGGTGCTGTTGTAATTATTAATTTAATTGCAAAATGTTCAATCTGAGGGGCTCTACATGCATTTGCTGTAAATGAACCTTTGCAACCACTTCTAAAACAAATACAGTAAAATCCAAATAATGACATATAATCTAAGCTTCATAAATTACATTTAACAGATAGTAGGGATAGGATATATGCAACCCACCTTTGCATTGAAAAAAATCTGTCCAGGTAATTGTTTCCTTACTCATTTCATTCTGTCAGGATGGTGAATACCAGTGTAACTGGAGGCTAAGTTTGGCTAAATCAAAGACCTGTGTCTTCTTTACAATCTAACAAATATAGATTACCAAGTTCACTCAAGCCAGCCAGTCAACTGCACTTCTTAGAAAAAGGCCAGACAGTCAAGTGAAAGAAGAGTACAGTCTTTAAAGAAAGCTGGAAAAATAGTTGAAAGTACACTGAATACATGAATATTCCCTAATGATAAAGACAAAGCATTTCCTCCACTAGAGCTAGGAAGGTGGTGGAAACTGGCCTACTTTCAGCGGTTTGATGAGTATTTAGCATCAGTGGACCTGTGTCCTTTCTCAGTAACAGGTAAAAAAAATATTATGCTTTGCTGTCATTCACTTCTGACAGTAGCTTCTGTATTCTCCATAGCCAGCTGCAGGGAGCGTCTTGGAGACACGATTGGCTTCAGCTCAACTCTGTCTGCAGGAGCATCTGTAGGACCCGGCTAAGCCAACGCAGGATGCCCTCAGCACAAATATATGTTTGGTTTTGAACAGTTACACTCTGTGAATGGACTTCACATCCACAAAAGATAAAAAAAAATTGACAATTATGTATATGGTCTTTAAATTCGCTAAACAAACAGGAAACCAAATATGACTGCATAAAGCAGCATTTTTTTTACATGTAGCACATCATGCTTTGGTGGCTAACAGAAAGTGAAGTGGCTATCTCATCTATCACTTTCAGTTCCTAAAAACAGCTTTTCTGTTTAGGTATCTGAAAACACAATAAAAACATGACGAGCTTTTTGCCTGGCTCCCTCAATGAAAATATCATCACAAGTAATAAGCCGCTGCTGAAGCCTCTTATGGCATTTGATCCTATTGATCAAGCCAGACAGCTCAGAGAATTCCTGTAGGCAAGTATTTCTCAATTTCACCAATGTCATTAAATAATTCCAACCCCCCTCCATCTTTTCAAAATAGTAAAAATGACAGCCACAATTGCCTTATAAGCAACACACCAGAAAATGTAAGATAACCTTACCTGGTTGTTGCACCCCATTGCAATGACCAGTGTATTTAATAATTAATAAAAGTCCATTTTGCATGGTGATAAGATGATCAAGAATCAGAGGGAGGCTTAAATGTATTTAGAAAGCATGCTCACTTGAAAGGTTTAATTTCTTCTAAGTCATCTGACAGATTTCTCTTTAAGAAACTGGCTTATTATTTTATCCAAACTCGAAATCAGCTTCCCTTGCTCCACTGCTGAGATGCTCATAAACCCTTAAGAGTTGTGTGCGCAGCCTTGCCTCCTAAACAAAGCAAACAAGAGCCTCTCAGATCACCTTCAACAAGGTGGGCTGCACTGATCTAATGAAAAGAAATTATTTTGCTTTGTCTCATGACACAAAATTGGCAACAGAAGGAAGAGAAAATACTCAATGCAAGCAATAATAATAAACATTATAATAATAAATTTATAATAATAAATGCCAATATGCACTGTACAGCCATGTATTTTGGCATGTAACCAGTCCAAGTGCCTTTGACTTGCTATTTAAACTAGAGAAGGAAAACCAATTTTTTGCTGATTAGAGCTTTACACAAATTACCAGTGCATTGAATGTGTTTCAGAGATTGTGTGTCTACAGAGTCTGAAACAAAGAAAAAACAATAATAAAAACTAGAGCTTGGTAAGCGTGACGGGATTCTCCAAGGCATCCACCCCTCAATGCAGACCCGAGCATCCTTCCCACTGCATTTTGGGGGGGAGGGGGTTTACGCATCCCGTGTATCCTACCCATACCTCGTCTTCTTTTGGAAAGCATTTGGGGACAGTTTTCGCCCAGAAGAGGTGTGGCAGAAGCTGATGAAACACCATTGTTGCGTTTTGAAAAGTCAAACACAATCGTCATTAACAAGTTCTAAATCAGTTTTCACGATGATAGGATCTTCCTTTTCCAAGCTTTAATTTGGATGAAAAGACTAAAATCTACTATGAAAAGCATACAGCGTTCTTGTCAATAAAACACCATCACACCAGGTCAAACTGCATAACACAGTGCGAATGCTAAGCCAGTATCCCAAAAGGCATACTGACGTCTTCCCGGTATGTTTGTCAGAACAACAATATCTTTGTAAAATTTCCTGGAGGAGAAACATAGACATATATCAAACATTCTCCCACTCCCTACACACACACAAAAAAAAGACTGACGTGCATCATCATCTTCATTTCTACTGCACAGTAACTTCTGCAGACTGTGATGTTTCATAAATGCTTTACACTTTAATTGGTTTGTTCTGCTCCAGGAGATACCTGCATATGAACTTACACTCATAAGCTTTTACTCATTTAAACACTGAAAGCAAGAGTTAGGGCTTTAAGACAAAAGTAGGAAACTGGTTTTGGTCACCTATCAGCTGTATTCATCTGAAGTAAATCAGCTGGGAGCAGACTGGGAGACGTGGCTCCATGGATTTGTAACGTGTCTTCCCAGTTAAAACCGTTCAAGACCTTGCCTTAAATACGTGCCTTAAATACTCGCCTTTAAACTGCTGCAAATAAAGCCATCTATTGACAGGATTACAGACTTGTAACAGAACAGCTTTATATGTTAATTAGTTGAAAAGGTTCAATTTTAAGGTAATTTTAAAAGTGGATTTTTATTTTATGAAACTCATCTCATCTGCATTTGGGCTGGTGTAAAACATGTCACAGAATGGAGACAACTGTGACCTGGGGGGTGACTGGAGGTGAAAGCATCTGAGAATGAGCAACCCTACACATGCTATGAAGACCTGCATAGCCCATAAATAGCTTGAAACAATTCTTTGTTGTATCTATTTCCATGCCAATGGGACATAAAAAATTATTTCATGCAGCTGAGTTTCTCCTTATCCAGCTATATTATCCCCAAGTCTTGCACAATGTACGGGTGAATGCTATAGAAACTCCAGTCACTTAAGACACAGTTCTTTCTCATGGGTGTGTATTTAATAGCCTGAAAAATCTACAATATTTTTCATTTGTGCAACGCTTCAAAACAATTTGCAAAACTTTTCTAACAGAATATGAGGTACATGTGCAAAATATGTGTCACTTGCAGGGAACAAAACAGATTTAAAAGTAAATTTAGGACTTGCACTTAAAGCGCAATTAACATATCACTGAAATTCCTTTTCAGCAAAGAGCAGCACATGATCACACGCATGCCACAGCAAAGGTAAAGTGAAATGCATTAGTCAGAAAAATCACTGAATGACATTTATGTATTTTCCGTCCTATTCACACAACTAAGAGCAGGCGTACGCAGCTACTGCAGCCCAGCTAATGCACCATCAGTGATGTGCACCAGCGCTGAGACAACACCCACATTTGTGATGAAGGGAAACAATTTTGATGGGTGGAACTGATTTCTAAGACTGTGAAACAGCAGAACTCTCCCTCTTTACCATGGCTGGTTATCAGCGAACTAAGTCACAGTGCCAGCTTTGAGCATCCCACTCGGGAGCTTCTTCTAGTTAGTGACTAGTGGAAGCTCAAGCAGAACACCCCTCAGTAGAGTCGTGCTTCACGAGAAAGGAAAAACTTCAGTATCAGGCCCTGAAGAGGTACTTTTTATTTCCTTTATATATATTATATATATTTATATTTATATATCTATTTATATTATACATTTATATTAATATATTTTATTTCCTTTTCCATACCACAATTTCTTGACTGCGAAGATTAAGCCAGCACCTAACTTAAAAGACATGAACCCACGCCCAATTCTCCCAAAGGACATCCAGAACTTGATTTTAAGCCCTAAGCTATGCTTACTAAAGCTGTACACGGAGGTTATATATCAAGGCTATTTCGTAAATCAGGCAACAGCAAAATGGGTCCATTTATCCACTTACCACTGACATTATGAGGCCAACAGAGTACACGGAGGTTTTATTACCTATACCAGCACCAAAAATGTTTCCTGACAAAAACAATTGTCAGGTTTCTGAATCTTTAGTGCCCACAGGAATTGTCTTGCATTTATTTATGTTATTTTTGACAATTTGCAGCAACACTCAAAAATAGATGGAAGAGGAGCAAAGACAGTTGCAAAGTACTACCTCATTCACATTTTTAAGAATTCAATTTAAGGTTTAACATATCTCATTCCCTAATTTGGACTTATTTCGAATCTGTATGACAATGAAAGAAAGGACAGGGAGAAAACAGGGCACAAGATGAAGTGCACTGTAAATCACACAGAGGTGTAACACATGAAATAAAAGATCTAGCCGTGAACGAGTTGTTCTGTTTCAGGTGCTCTGGGGAAATGCCCACTTGTGATTTCTAATCCTTATAGACAAGGAAAGTGAATAACATATGGCTGATCCTTCTTTCTTTCCACAGTGCAAGAACAGACACAGTTTTTCGTGGGGCAGCTGATATACAGCAGTTACACATCCACACATCAAAACCTTAGACAGGAATGGGATGGCTGAACAAACCAATTAAAAGTTGTGTAATTGACTGAAATCCTTGATGGAGGGTCTTGAAATTGGCTTAGAGAATGAGGAAGATAACCCACCTACTTTATCTTTAATCTTCAGACCACGGTTAGCACCAGCCAATTTGGAAGAAAGCATGGGTGGACAGAATTGTAGCTTTTCAAAGGTTAGTTCGGTTAGAATCAGTGATTAACTGTGGACAGAGCGCAATTCACTCCAATAAGATAATGATGTTCCATATACTCCCTCTGGGGAGAAAACAGCCTGTTACAGCCCTTAATTTTGACTCAACCTTTACCAAAGTTCATGACACATCCCAATAGAGTGTAATTCAATACAGTAGAAAGAATCAGCACAGTGAATGTTCAAAAACATTTCCATTATATCACCAATTTAGCAATATTAAAATGAGACCATCTTCCTACCTGCTTGTATTCAGATTCTCTTCCAACCAGTACCTGCAGAACGTAACCAACAGGATCTCCCTTCATGGGTGGGACCATTTCCCAGGTAATTTCACAGGCGTTTCCCCCCAACTGTGTCACTCGAGGGGCTACGATAAAAATCAGATGTGTTCATATTTAATATAAAGACCACATTGAAATCTTGTTAATTTTACGCACACTGTAGTATATAGAACATTTTTAAAAGAGAACTTCAGGACATCACAGGGGTTGGCAGCTCATAATCTGTACTGTATTTACCTGGCCAAAAATCAAACTGCTATCACCACTGGATGAAAGAAGTAAAACTGGGGCTGGATTTTTAGGTCACTCAGAAGTCACATTCATTTCAGAACAGTCTTGCCTGATTGCATGAATTACTCTGGCTTTAATAAAAGCAGCAATTTCATTAAGTTCTGAGCAAACACCTGTGCCAGTGGAGACACCTACATATTCCTCCCATGCTACACGTCATTGAAAGAGGGGAATATCATCAAACATTTCATTCTGGAAAAATGGGAGAAAAAAAAAATGCATGAAGGGAAGCTAAATAACCTTCTGTATGAGAGATTAAGTCCAGCCTAGGAAGCAAAAGTACAAGCATAATCATATCTAAGTCTAATATTCAGCTGATTAGACTAGATATTTCTAGCTAGGCTTAGACTAGTGCTTTCACTAGAACACTAGAGAAATTCAATTTGTCAGCTGTCACAATGCTGCTGTCCTTGGGAGAGGCTCTCTCACCAGCTGAAAGCCAAAAGATGCTGTACTATGCCCAACGGCAAGCTTGCAGGTCAGTCGAGCAGCGTACTAACAGCAGCAGCATGTTTGTACATACAACTAAGCATCTGCCACTGGAAGGCATCAAAACAACTGCGACAGCATCCAGGGTCCACCAGCCTCTTGATCAGGCAGAGCAAGCAAGCACGTGACCAAAAAATGAAACTGGGAAAAAAAACAGTGCTAAAGACTTTACCAAGTGGTTAACATGTGCACGTGCACAGACATGAGCTCGTTAAAGGCAATATAGAATCCCAACCCTACGAAAACAGACAACAGGAGAGTCTATCAAAGAAACGCGTGCTGCTGCTGCTGCTGCATACATTACGTGAATTTTAGACTAATTCGTTACCACCCAAGAGGAACACATGAATCATAAGCAGACCCAAACGTAATCAATATCCATTTGCTTCTCTCTGCACATCTGCCAGTGCTGAGAGATGGATAATAGATGCTTTCATCTCAGATGACAACAACATTCTCAATTACTTTCCCTCCTCCTTCCATCCCTCACCCTGATACATCTAGATTTTTGTCTGACACTTGCAAAACACTGCCATTAACAAAAATACTATTTTAGGGTTGGTGTCACTAAGTGAGCAACTAGGATATGTTACAGGAGAATAAACATGGGCTTCTGATACATGAAAAATCGTACCAAGTTTATCACCTACATTCCTTTGTATTGCTCCAAACACAGAAGGGAATCAACACTATCATTTCGCTTCAACAGGTCGCTCTTCCCTAGAGCACTACCTCCCTCCCCACAGCAGTGTTCGCTAGGGCAGGTTTTGCTGTACCATTTTCTCTGTGACAGCCAGTATTTTGTCATGTACCTGTGGTCCCACACACGACCTGGTATTTGCACCATATCTTAACTGCTTGATATTCAGTCCAGAGCATGAGTCATACTTAACAGGAACAACACAGGCCCGCAGGGAGTTCAAAACAAAAACCTAGGTGAGATCTGAATTTAATAAAATACATTTCTATCCAACAAAATGAACATGTGACTACGGCGCACACCAGCATCCCTTTGCTAGTTTTATCCACTTAGTGCAGCTAAGAGAAGCAATGGCAAAACTGACCCAGCATCCACAAGCGGGACCCAGCATCCACAAGCGGGACCCAGCATCCGCACTCCAACAACTCGCTGATGCTGAAGCTGCGAAGCCCACCCTGCCTGCTGCTGTCACCTGCGCCAGCCTGGTTCACCTAGCACGAGCTCCCTTTGCTTTGCTGGGTAGCATATCCTGCATCAGGATAATTCACTGGTGGGTAAGTATATGTACCCTTGAGCTTTACGCCAAACACACATAGATATCTTCTTCCAGAAGCAGCACTGAAGCAAATGCCCAAACCCAAGGGATATCCAAATCCAGGTAGAAATGAAGGTGGGATTCTCGCATACATGGGTTTTAGCATAGTGAAGCCAATCTCCCGATGTTCTCTGTGTGCTCGAGACTGCTGTTCTCCCTGGGGGTGGTTCAGAGCAGCTAACATAGGGGCCAGGGAAGTGACACCCCAGCAGTGTTTTCCCCTCTCTAAATCTCTGAGCATGAATAGCGGCAAAAATTCCCAAAGCCAGATTTTAAATACAGCAGAGCAAATGAAACCTCTCTGCCAGCCTAACAGCTGCTGTTTCTCACAGTCGATGGTTCTGCTTGACAAAGAGGTTTTAGGCACACAGGAAAAAAAGGTGCACCTGATTTCAGCTCAGTTTGTCTGACAGCTGACACAGCGAATCCTCTGCCTTCAGAATAATTCTCCTGGGAAGGAACAAAATTACTAAGGGCAAAATTTACACAGAGTAAAAGATGTTTCATCACAAACCTTCATTTAATTAGGCCTTTTGTTCTTCTAGTGGAACACACGCTAAGTGAGATAAAGAATCTAATGCTTTATGTATGTGAAACATCATTACTAATTTTATAAATTAAATGATAAATAAACTCTGAAGTGCTGCACTGAACGTGATGTTTAGTTGTTACACAACTAAAAACCACATTAAACTTTACCAGTGCCTAAGCTGGTATGTACACATATATACCACAGCTGTTACATCCCTTACAGAAGTGCTGCAGTAATCGAGGGGAATCCCTCGGTAAACATTATTGTTAGCAGCAGCTTTTTAATAGTCTATGTATAACAACAGTGGTTGGTATAACATTTATATTGTTTATATGTATTTTTCTGGTGATAGTTTAGCTTCCCATCACAATGTAACTTCACAATTCACAGAAATACACAGGCAGCACAAACTGATTTTTCACGTGTTATTGCATACTTATGCTAACCCTTACGAACTCACTGTGTACTTATCAATTACTTAAATAATTACATGTTACTTATGCATACATAAAAAAATCTATTACATACCTTTAATTGCAGGTGGGACTGATTTAGTTGTGCAGAAGGTACATATTTCTGAGAAAGGTCCCTCCCCAGCATCATTGACTGCCTGTATTCTGAACGAGTAACAAGTGGATTCTGTCAGCCTTTGTATCTTGTATGTATGACTTGGTCCCCTATAAATTGGAATAAACCTGGAAACAGTGAAAATGAGAACATGTAATTACACTGGAGCAGCACTGACATTTCTGGCTGTTACCCATCTGGGTGCAAGGTAACCATATTGTGGAAATCTGCAGAACATGCTTTGCAGAGCTGTTAAAGGCAAGTATAAAAAATGGCATGTTACTAACACACTGACAGTGATTAGCAGCTTAGGGAAAGCAGAAGTTCATTGTCCCTTTTGCAACTAAAACCTACCTTGCAAAATGATTATGTGGATTGTCAGGAAAAACATCTGTCAATGCATTTCTACTACCTAGTAATTAAAAGGGATTCAGCCCGTGTTCTGCTACGACACACCGAGTGCACTGCTGGTTTAGAATTACATTTAAAACAAGATCAATACTTTGAATCCTTTATTGCTTGATTTGGACTTTATTCGCACATTAAGACCCAAAGACCACATCTTACATTCATTGGTGTACTTAAGTCAGAGTAACTCTGTTTAAACCAGAACATACAGATTGCATAATGTGCATAAAATATCACACAGCTCTCAGTTTTGAAGAGTTTACAGACTAAAGAAAGCCTAACAGCAGAGACAGAAACAGATTCAGAGAGAATACATGGTTCTCTACGAGTGCAAAGACACATGAGAAGCATGATTACAGTGAGGGGGATATGGAGGATGGAGAAGGATGCCAGCTCAGGAGTTCTGGGGGCACCCATATTGACAGCTCTGCTCCAGAGCCGGCTGAAAAGAAGAAAATGAAACGACGTGACACTAAGGAAGTGACTTCCAAAATAGTTCCATTGACAAGGCCAAACACCAGCACACACAAACTTGTCCAACAATGTGATGTAGAATAAAATCAATGTCACTTAATTAAAAAAAAAAAGGGAAATAAAAAAGTACAGGTTGCTAGAGAGAAGCTGATTTCTACTTTCAATTGCTTTGCTCAGATAAATGCTTTTCAGTAGTAGTCATATGTCAGCCAGCAACTTCTAACTGAGATCCTGACCCCCCAGTGCTGAGCAGACTGGGGATGAGGGTAAATAAAGAGGAAGCACGCAGCATCCTGCATCAACCTGCTCAGCCTCCACTGGGGAATGAGGTTTTACTTGAAATAGTCCCGAATACGGAGAACACAAAGTTCACCGTGTAGGATCACACGGCTGTTTTGATGATTCAGTACACTTATTCAAATATCTTAACCACTTCAGCAGGTTTTAAATCACCAGGAAGCCAACAAAGAGATTTGTTTTTGACCTCCCTATCTAGCTGCTTGCTTTACCCTGGATAATAAGTCCTTTGGCTTTGCATATGAGACACACAGTATAATGCATTTGAGGATATCAAAGAAACTGGGTCTGCCATTAGCTCTCAGGGACAGAAATCAATTCATATTATATTATGATTGAAATCCACAGAAGTACAAACAGAGAGATCAAGAATCATCTGTAATAAAAAGAAATGTTCAGGTAATTTAAATTGCTGGAAATGTACTCTGAGGACTAATGTGACTTATTACCCCCACCAAGTTTTAGTGAGCCCCTCACCTTGATTGGAAATCAAAGATCTATGCCTGCAAGTTTTTAAGAGGAGATTTTAGAGCCAATTTCCAAAGAAGTAATTTTTTTTTTCAACCTTACATTTACACAGTTATAAGGACTGCCGGCTATCCCACATTTCTGAGGCTCACATAAGCATCTACAGCATGTCTCAAAAGACTGTCACAGACCTGTTCTCACAGAATAGAATTTCTTAGGATGCACTGTGTGATGAACAAAGCACACGTATTTAGGACGGCATTCAGACTGAAGAGACAAGACTTCTGTCTCGCTCTCCCTCTTCACTTCCCATAGCTCAATCAGGCAGCTGGCTCAGAAACCACTGCAGCACTCAGAGAAGCGCACAGACTTGTCTCTGACCCTCATCCAAGGGCAACAGATAGCAAAAAGATGCAATGCAGTATTTTATACTAACGACCCCTTTGTAATCATCCGTGGAGCTAGGTAAGGAAGGCAGGATAAATGTACCTTACCAGCTAACAGACAAGCACACCCATCCCCCAGTTTGGGCTTACGGTACTCTTGCTAGACATATTTACATGGTAAATAGCAAAGAATTAGTTCTCAAATTACACTTTCACCTTTTGAATATGACTAAGGTTTCATAACACTGAAAAAGTGATCTGGCAAAAAAAACCACTTGAGCTCCTCCTGTCATTTGGGAACTGGACTAATCCTCCCATCTGATTTCCATCTCCACCCCCTTTTTCTTCTCCATCTCTATCTTAAAAATAATCTGTAATGAAAGCAAAAACCATGATGGAAAAGCTTGCATCCATGTTCAATACACAAGACTGTAATGGAGGCACACTTAAATTTCTGAGATTCAACCATCTTTGAAGAAAGAGGGCTTCCAATTTTGGAAGAAGAAAGGCTGAAGTCAATCAAATTCAACTGCTGTTAGCTTTACTATGACAATAATGCTTTGTGATTGGGTTTGAAGGTGCAGATCATGACGTAGGAAACACAATGAAGATGAAACACTTGAACTCCAAAATACCAATGATTTTTTGATAATAATATAGTATTTTCCTCATGTCTAAAGTAAGTACTTCATGCTCCTCTAGAATTATTTATGTTATATATAGAAATAGTGCAGTTATTTGATGTAGATAGCTATAGACTTGGAGCAATATGTTCTATGATGTTTTTTCAGTTTCCCAGGCTTTCTGCTGAAGGACTGCAACGAACTTGAAGTTGAATCAGTCAGTATGATTGCACATTGCTACTGTGATGTCTGCCTACACTAAAAATTGTCTAAAGATAATTTGTTCATATTATTACAAGTTCATTTTTTAAATATAAACATTTAGATTTAAATCTATATCTAACATTAAAAGCATGTTTAAATGTGAGCTCTATACCTTTGCCTTCTTGGCAAGCCGGACATTGTTCACTGTGCTTTATCCAGGCCCTGTTTCATATTTTTTTTAAGAACAAGCCAGCTTCGAGCTTGTTTGCAAAGACTTAATCTCTCATGGATTCAAAAGGTGACTTAATGTGTGTATGGAAAAGCTCCCATATTCTCTATCTCCCTCTCACCTTCTTCCAGCCCCTACTCAGTTCTCTGTCCGAACATGGACAATGAGCTTTCCTTCTCTGATGCTGTGGGATGCCATAAGCACGGTCATTAACAAGGCACAGCCATCAAAAATCCTTCTGGCTTTTCAGGGCAAAGCTGAACTCCACTGGGAGGGTGGATTTTTTCCTACATTCCACTTCACTCATCTAACAGAGCTTTACATCACTCATAAATTGAACGTGAGCAAACACAAGTCCCAGCCTCCACAGGACAGCAACACAACTTGTACACCAGGCCATGGGAGAGGAGCCCAGTGCTTGGCTCAGGAGAACCTCCTCCATCCCTCCGCCCCACATGGCCAGGCTGGAGCTGAGGGATGGACACATGCCTGACCATGACCAAAATTCAGTAGCTTGACAAACCGCCACTTCTTGTCCCTTCATTCAAAACAGATACGCTTTTAGCCGCAATGTTGAAAAAGTTAGCTTAAATGTTAGTGAAATCATGCCCAAACATTAACATGCTGATGTTTGTGGCAAAAGTCCCTTAGGAGGAGTGGCAGGCACAACCGCCCCCCCCACCCCCA
>NW_010128121.1:25239-107323 GCF_000699245.1 Pterocles gutturalis
CGCTCCCATCCCCATGCTCCTCCAAGTATGAGCCAAAAGTGCTTCTGTTCCTATAGAGCAGCACACTTACAGAAATATGTGTGATTACTTTGCTTTCTTTTTTCTTCATCACTCTCCCCTTCCAAGACAGACAAAACCAAAACACAAAACACACTCAAGTGTGTCTCAGCCAAGCTGTGTTCATTTTCCAACCCCTACCTGCTTTCACGTGAACCCCTGAAGTGTGCTAATAAGCACCAAGAAATTTTCAATTCTAAGAGGTTTACCCAGTTGAATTTAAAAGACTGTAAGCAGGCTGGATACCGTAAGCTGGTACCCTGTCTTTGAAAATAGACTGCCTCTGAGGGTTAATGGCATTCTCAAAACAGTTCCACTTTTTTTTTTTTTTTTTTAAGTTTGCAACTTCCACAAGTAAATCTGTATTATTGAAATTTAACATGCTGCAGTGTTGCCTCTCCTCTCCAGTAATGTAACATCAGAAACTGAAAAGAAAGCAACTTTCTCCAGGGATGGAGATGATCCCCAGGGGCTACTTCCCCCTCATCTCACTTAAGCAATCCCAATTCTCCCCTTCCAGACATTGTTGTGCTGGTCACGGATTATTCATTTACCTACACACAGTGGAAGAAAAAGAACACAATGTCCGAGAATGATTGTTTGGGAGACACCACTGCTGTTAGTTTTTCATCAATACCTTTTTATTCTCAGTGAAGATCTTCTTGGAAATGTTTAACACGTTGCAGCTATTTTGTTTCCTCCACTTTAGTCACTTCCAGTCAAGCAGAGGAATACGAATCTACTCTACCTCTGCTCATTAGTTATCAGCACCTTTTAATCAGCAAGTTCCCTCTGAAATTCTTGGGTTTTGTTATGTTCTAGTAACCCGTTTGTCCTTACAAGAATTTAATTTGAAAGAAAATCTACCACAGAGCACTGAATAAGACGGCGATCCCGAGCCGAGTACAAAGGCTAAAATAGCCAAGCGAGTGATCCTGTTACTGCCTCCCAGAAAAATGTGGTCATCTGCCACAATTTTGGCTGGAGAGAAATCATTAATACAGCACTGGTTTGACCCGGCGACCTGAGGCTTTCATTTCAGAGTATATGGGAAACTGCATAATTAGAAATGAAAGTACATGAATTTCATAAATCAACAGCTCTTAACATTATTATCGCAGCTTCCCTGTTATCTGCACAATTATAGCCCCCACTTACTTTTTTACACAGTTCCTCTATTTTGTTTAAAGAACATTATCAGACACTCACTAATTTACGTGATTTTCTTTCCCCACCAGCAGCTCCCTACATTACAAGGTGGCACCCAAGAAACCAAAGCTTCAAACCAAACCAAACCATGTAATGCATCCCCTGAAATGGAGACCACTTTGAAAGAGAAGTGTTTTTTTTTCTTTTTTCTTTTTTTTTTTTTTTTTTTCTTCTTGAGAAGAACAAAAGCTGTCCATTCCCTCTGCTGGGCACAGCTTCTCTGGAGTTACTGCACCTGCACTCCATTTCACAAGCTCAGCTCTGATCCCTGGAGACCACAGTGCTCCAGTACACGATGCCAGCAAGGCCAGCGCTCCCTTCATCGTGCTCTGCGTGTTGGAATCTGCCTGCATCCAAGTCACTCCCACGCCTGGCCGGAGCAGATCAGAGGGTTCAACACCTCTTGACTTTATGTTGAAGTTTGCTCCTGCTGATGCAAGAAGTGTAATTAATCTCTACTAAATGTAGGTGCACAATGGAATTAACTCACTAAAAGGGGAACGATGAGAACAGCTTTTGGTGAGTGTCAAAACGCAGGTACCATTTCGTTTTCTCAGGTGAGGCTGTAGAGAAGCCCTGAAGCCAGGAGCTAAGTAGAAAGCATGATGAACTAACACCTCTCATGATGCGCTAACTTATCCTTCCCCAGTCATGAGCACCTTGAGATGTCTCCCTGATCCACATCTTGAGTACAGAGTGGACTTTTATTCCGTTAAACTGGCAGAGATACAGGAATAAGCCCAACAAACAATATTTTTCATTTCTGCTATATTTCAAAATCTTCAGCTCAAAGAGACAAGCTAAAAGCTGGACACCCCCATGCCTATCAGCGCTCCTGTAACCAGTACCAGGCTGAGCCCATCTTTTCAGCGCTGCTGGGTGAATGCCAGCTTTGGGGCACCTTTCCAAGCCACTCTTTGGAATAATCTTCTGCAGGGAGGTGCTGAGGGAAGAGAAACACCTGGGCAGGGGTTCCCAAAATAGTTTTGTGCTCCCATAACCTCCCCCAACCCTGACTTCCAGCCCGAACGTGAGGTGTGGTCCAAACAAATGGGATGCCTTGGCCCCTCTGATCTGAAGATCTGTTTTCTAGAACATACCTTTTGGAAGGCTTGTACAACATATGCTTGTTCACAGTATGTTTAGAAACTAACTTCCACAATGCACTGCCCACATAATTTTGGTTTATAGGCATAATAATAGTAACAGGACCCACCAAAGAAGGTAACTTTTCCTTCCTTATCCTTAGAAAAGCAAAACTAAGTGGAGAGCAGAAAAAGGCAGGAAAAGAAGTGAGAATAGTCAGACGGGAAGAGCTTTGTTTTCTTCGCTTAATTACCTAGCACATCCACAGGCTAGATAAGGAGTACCTGCAGCCAAAAATCGATTTTTGCTTGCTTCTACTAGGTCATCTTTCATCTGCTGCTGAATTGGAGCACGTAATCCATATTTACCACAGATAGCCACTTGTCAGATGTCTGGAATTATTGAAAATGGAGATGCCCTAACCTACATTAGTTCCCACATAGCAAGAAAAATTACAGTTTTTTGGAAGGAGCTTCTGGGCACGTTCAAGAGGAATGGAAGACAGACCAACAAAGTGCCTGACAGATGATTCCTGTATGCAGCTACATCAGATGCCAAGGAACAAATAGGAAGAACAATACTGAGCACAACGTAAGGCAAACCAACAGCATTGGAATGAAAGATCTGGGAGAAACTAGGGACAGCATCCAGGGGCCTGTCAAAACTATGCAATCAAGAAGAATTAGATTACCAGGCAGCTACCAATACCATGGCTTGCAATAGCAACGTATTAATAATTGACAATAGGTATAAATAAGACTGAGCTTAACACATCTAAAACCAAAATGAAAAATAAAACTCCACAATTCAGCGGTAGCAAACTAATGCTCTTACAGTCATATGCATTTTTAGCTTCCTTGTGCAGCATTACAATCCACTTTCCTAGTAGGGCAGCAACTAACAGTGCCTACAAACCTTAAAATAATCTTATTGAGCACATCATGTTCAGAACTACTTACTGACCCAACAGTCTCAGTAATCTGGTTTGGCAAAAGATCACTAAGGAAGCAAAGCGTAGTCTCTAGTTTACCAACTTCAGCAAAACGAAGTTGGAACCTAAAGCTGTGCTCTTGGACAACTGGCCAACATGTTCCTGTTGCTCCAAGCTGAACCCCGTTACCATTTCAGATATTAAACAGAGATTACTCTGATTAAGGCATTATTTTTCTTATGAGGTGATTAAAGATGTGAAGAAAATAACTTGCATTACAGTGACAATCTTTGGTCTGGACCCTGCTCTTATTTATCCTCTACCATCTAGAATATTCAGTTACACCTGTAAAGTAGGAAGTACCTGCAGATGTTGACTCATCAAAATAGAAGAGTACATCGGTCCACTGTGTTTCCATGTTGTTAAATTTTAAATTTCCCACCAAACCAGGGATTCTTTGAATATACTCATGGAAAAGCATCTAATTCTGCCTCTCACTAGATTCCTAGTATTTGAAATATCTAATCTTAAACATTGAACATGGTTTTCGCTCACCTCACTATGTCTCAAAAGATGACGCACACACAGTTAACTCCTATCTACGAAAAATGTTGTGTTACTTCTGTTTCTAGGAACAAAGCTGTAATGCCTTGGCAACTTAAGCTTTTTACACTTGGAACAGCTCTTCTTCTTCTCTTTCATTTGCACAGCACTTACTGCAGAGCCCCAAGTATCTGATCAGAATGGTCTTAATATAAATATCATTACTGTTAATGGTAATACTCATCTACACAATGCAACAATATGAAGTGAAGCCAGACTCTTGAAAGACTTTTCTGAATGTTAACTTTCTATTTAGCCAGGCTTGCAGAGTGAACTGCAGCATGCCATATGTCTTGGTGCTAACTCTTAATTTCCCTTCATCATCGTTTCACCCAATAAGAAAATGATTTTTTCCTGCAGGTTTTTGCAAGGATACGTTAATGTATCTAATTTTATATTTTAATAGAATTTCACAAGCCAGTAGGCCGGATACATATCAGTAATTGCTGTTAAAATGGGTGTAAATTGTCTTGATCAAATTATGAGTGTAAACAGTTTTTTAATTAGACTGCTTGAAACTTGCAGTAACCAGATACACTAGTCATCAGACAGAGGCAGCACATTTAACAATTTATCTCCCCGTGTTTCTATTCTACCTCTCTTCATGGTAATACAGAGCAAACGTACGTGCCGAGGCTCATACGTATGACCGCTTCCTTACATGCAGCAGCTGTACCTGGCATTGTGCTTCTGCAGACTGCTGCTTGACCAAGCCATCAGATATGATATTCCACTTCTCCAGCCAGGGAAACTGCACTGGACACGGCGACAGACTGTCTCCATTTTATTTGTACGTTTTCTAGTGTTTGTTATACTTCTTCATAGAGTAACTAAGTCACAGAAACTGTGCTGGAAGGAAGGGAAAACAGTTTCTTCTGCTGCACACAGCCTCAGCATGCTTGGGGAGAAAAGGTTTCCAGCACCACTGGATAAAGACGACAGAAGGGTGGGAGATTCACTGGAACAGCTAGGAGCTTCATAAAACTGAACCTTTCTGCAGAAAAAATGAGACCATCTGCATCTCTGCATTAGCTTTACTGTTTAAAACATGTTTTAATTTTCCTTGGAAACCACCTCCTGACAAGTGTTTTTTTTTGTTCCTCTCACCTCGGAAAATATTGGCGTAGATTTTCATAATATGATAGTTTTCTCTCTTTCTTATAGGCTATCTACAAACAGTGAAATAGCTCACAACACAATTGAAACAACAGTACTACCAGGAGCATCACTAACATCTGGGTTAGGAGGCACCAGAACTGATGGGACAATACATCTCTCTTGGAAAAGCAGAAAATCTCACTTGTCTCTCCTGCTCATATTTGGGCTTTACTCACAACCAACCGAACAGGAGCGAGGAAAGACAACCTGAACCAGAGAGTTTACAGCTCAGATGTCCTGGGCTGCCCACGCCACGATAACAGGCACTCCTGGGACAAGGAATGTGAGCGGTGATGCCTCCTGAAACAAAACAGCCTTCAGAAATGACTGCAAAAGGGATGGAGTGTGGCAGCGCTTGTATTTCTGAAGTTATCAATCCGCTGTCTGGTTAGGCAGAATAAAGGGCTGCAAAAAGCTCTCTGCTTACCAATTCACGTAGCACATCGTTATTGTATTATTACTGCTTTGCAAATCTTTCTGTTGCATTTTTGTCAGTGCTTTCAGGTAGATATGGCACAACTCTGTAAGAAACTGTCACTGGGAAAAACACCTAGCCTGATGAAATTAATGGGTAAACTCCAAATTATTTAATGAAGCAGTACTTAAAATTTATATAAATTAATGCATTGAGTCATTAGTCTTTTTTGAGGAAGTAAAAGCAACCTCAAGGCAAGAGTGTGGAAACTGCTCCAGGGCAGCTGCACACAGCCAGTGAGCGACTCTCCCAGAAAGAAACGGATATGTCCTGAAAGAGTTCACCCTATATTCAAGTTCAGGTAAAGTACTCCAAGTAGAAGGAAATAAATTCAGGGGATTACGTCATTTGGTTACAAATGTTATTCCTTCCTTGAAGTCGCTAGAAGTTTCCAGGACTGCATCGATGTATGTCTGGCCTTTGGGACATTCCTATCCTAACCAGAAAAACAGTGTGTGTACGATGACTGTGCCCAATTAATATTTATAGTCATTAAGCAAGTTCTATTTTGTGATCAATTTTTCATTTATATTAAAGAATTATATCTCCTTAAATGGCAAGTACGTGTAATTTAGCAAAGTATTTTGAAGTAGTTCAATACCCACATGAATACTAATACTGTTAACTCAGTGATATACGGTATAACTCATTTATTCAGTAAATAAACATAACAAGTCATTACAGTTTAGAATGCCATTAAACACCACCTCTTACAATTCACTTACAAAAGCAGACTTATTAAGAATTGTCAATTATCCTTCATTGAGATTTTAAAATATGTTTTAGTTGCTTCTTAGTCAACCTTTCCAATGATTCTCCCTTAAAATATAATTATGTATATTTGTATTTGGATTCTGTATACACGCAAAAATCACAGAATTCATCTCAGCTGCAATATATATTAATCTAAAAGAAACACAAGCAAGTGATAAATGACCCACTAATAATGTACTTGTTAATTCTCTTTTTTCAGTCTGGATGTTGTAAGCATTTTAAGACACTAAGAGGTATAACTAGTTTTAGGAACAACTAAAGACTAATAACCTGTACAGGAAAAAAAAACAAAAGCATTACTATAATTAGGCTCAAATTGTTTCACTTGGAGAGGAAAAATCTATAGTCTGGATGACTTTCTTGACATTACTAGAGTTAGGAAATGAAGCCACAACTGATAGTTTGTTTAAAAAAGAAAGAAATTTTGTAGTCCTCTCTACATAAAGGTCAACTACTCTCAACTAACGTTCCCATGTACTGTGCTTTCTAGAAACAGATTTTTCTTCATTTCCACTTAATGCTACACATAATTGAAAGGACAAGAGATGCTAATTTGATCTTCCTAAATGTCACACACTGAAGAGCAAAGGAGAGCTAAAGCATGTACGTATCTGGTGTGCACACCTTCTCCAGCCCCTACATAAATCAGTGTCAAGAGATTTCCAAGTATTTTGTTTCACAGGTCTTGCAATCAATGAAACATTTTGTCTCCAACAACTGCCCTGTTATACCTCATTACAGCATGGGAAAGTTAAAAACAAATCTTAATGACCAGGACACATTCAAGAGCACTGTCTGACTACCACAGCATAAAATCAGAGCTGAAACTTTATTAATCTATTAAATCTGTCGGGGTCAGAATGTGACTTACCAACAATTTCCTTTTAATAAAGGAATTCACTCATCTTTGTATTTCTGTTTGTGAAATGCTTCAGTGGCATTTTAAAGCTAAGTCCTGTTTTAAACCTCATCAGTAAGCAACGTTACAATAAGCAAAGCACATGCTCAGATTCACTGAAGAAGGGAAAATTGTAATACCAAGTTGAAGAATTTCAAAATAAAGCTGTTAAAAGTAATTTCAGATGTCTCAGAGAAAACACTAATAATATCTGCTGAAAGGCTAAGGATATATACAGAGGTCAGTTCTGAGTTACCCACCTCTACACCACAGACTCTTCCCCCCAGTCAGGTGCTCTCTCTTCTCTGAAAAGAGAAGAAATCATGGAACTTTCCTACAACCCTTTCAAACCATAAAAGACTCTGAAACATACTTTTAGATCATTTAGTCGGTGTCGTTTTTTCAGCAGAGGCTAGTATTAACTATTCTGTTAGATGTCCTCAGCTTACCTGTGTTAGTCTGCTAGAGCGCTGCACAGTTAAAGAGTACAGTGGTGCTCAAAGAACCGTGTTCCAATATTATTCACAAGTCTACACACGACTGGGCAGCCCCTCAGTCACGATGGGGTTTATTTTATGGGAATGATCTAAGAGAGGACTCCTACCCCTGGAACTAACTGCTGTTTCTACCAGTTCAGGTGTGGGCTGTCATTCTCTGCTCATTAGGCACGATAGCTCTCCTGAATGTACAGAACTTCGCCTCTGAATCCTTTCAGGAACATCTCTCATTGTGATCAATGCGCACAATGGGGAGCAAAAAGGGACTGTCAGCGAGGGAACAAATAAATAGATCTTATTGTCACGACCTGCCAGCTCCAACTGTTCTCAAACACAGCACCCGGCACAGACACCAGCGCACCCGTCCCGCTCCCCTGCTGTGCCCGCGTTCATATGCGCTTCATCAGCCGCAGGGCTCGGGGCTACGGCTCATTTCAGTATTATCTGAACTAATTGCTACAAACCGAACCACCAAAGGAAGCCATTTCACAAAAGGACTCATTCAAGGAGACAGTGCAATGCAGAAGAGTAGTTTCTCTGCGTCTTTGGGAGCTCACACGGACTGTAAGCCAAATTTAAAGCTAAGAAGACCTAGCAGATTAACAAGTTTGAATTCCTCCCAATTAACAGATCTTAAGAGACCATTTGCAGTGGGAAAAACTTGCAGAAGCAAAGGATGATGCTAGAGCCTTGTGCAAGAGCAAAGGATGATCCTGAAGCCTTGTGCAAAAGCAAAGCGGAAAAAGCCTTCCTTCTCTCCTGCCAGGTAACACAATGTATTTCATTCTTACAAGGAAACTTATTTTCTCCAATATAAAAACAGGCTTAGAACAATTTAGTTTTTCACCATCCTACCTGCAGTGCTACATGAAAGCAAACAAAAGAAGCCTGCTGGATGCTTCTTTAGAGTTGACTTGATCACACGCTGCTACAGGTGATGGGCTCCTGCCAAGCATCATTGCACTCTGAAGAAACTGTTTTTACCAGTCAGACTTTCAAATGGCCATTTATATTCATTGGACACCTCTCAGGATTAATACAGGGGAGCAGGTACCCCCTTCTGCATCAGTACAGTTGAGACACTGGGGGGGTATTCAGGCATTATTCATGGGGGTTTTATTACTCACAATTAGAGCTTTTGGGCCAGATCTTCAGCTGGCACAGACTCAGCACATGTCTATTTAAATTAAAGGAATCATGCTAATTTACACTGAATTATTATCAGTACTGAAGGTGTCTGAGGATTATCTACACGATGCGTCAGTTATTTTACCTAATTGAACTAGTTGATGGTGTTTCTTAGTAAATTATGAGCCACCTTTCATTGAAGAGCTCATATTGCTAGGCAATGCTCACACATTGTCTTTCTTACCTTCTGTTTTTTTTACTGAATATATCTCATCACAACTTTGGAGCTCCATTATCAAATCTTCCCATACAAAGTTTACATGAGAAAATACTTTTTGCTGAGCACTGATTGTTTAATGTTCATTTCTGTGTTTCTGGTACACCAAAGAAAATTGTAGGGAAGCATAAAATGGTGGATGAACTCTGCTGCATTCTTACTTCATAATTATTGTGTAGCTACCAAGCTGATGCCAAGCTCTTATTTTTTAATGCTCCTAACTATTACAGCCTTAAAATTCAGACCATCATGTTGCCCAAAAAGCCCTTGTTCTGCTCAGTTTTGCCTTTCCTAGACCTCTGATTTTATAACTTTTTTTTACTAATACACACAGCACGTTGGGTGAAATATATTTTTTTTTAATATTCCAAAGGATAAAGCACTATTGGCAGAGGGGCCAGGGCTTTGCTAAAATTTCAACAGCACAGCACTGATTTTGGTTGTTCTATAATAACTTTAACAGCTTTGTTACATAATTTTCTCAGTCAGACTACAGGCACAGAATCCCCATTAAAACCATATTTTGTATATACCTGTAATGAGGAAAACAACATTTTCCTCACCGTGATTCACAACTGCATTATGATGAACCAGAATTAATTTTCATTAACACAAGGAAAAGATTCATATCTCTTACCTTTTATTTCTGTCTTCTATCTGCAAGATATAGACCATGTCATCGGCAGCGTGAAGCTTGGAACTGCTGTCTCCCCATTTCAGCTTCAGGCTCTGTGGACCTGCTGCAGCACACTCTAACCGCGGAGGTAAGGGTGGCAATGGCCTGGTTTTTGCTTTAATAAAGTGGCTAAATGGTCCAGCTCCAATTTCATTGACAGCCTGGATCCTGATCCTAAAACAAAACAACAAAAAAGTGAATGTTAAAGTGCTTTCACGAGGTTCTTGCTATAGAAAGTTTTAAGAAACAGAACAGTGTTCTGGACGTGGCTGCTCCATCACGAACACCGTGCCTGCTCCCAGGTACCAGTGTGGTGCTTTGGCAAATGAAAAGCTCTGTCAACATAATGAGTATTATCATCCTGTTTATACTGCAAGAGCTGCAGGGAAGATATCAAGAAATACAGTAAAGCGGAGGCAAGAAGATGTGGCTAAGCAATCTCAACACCTGATGGCAGTTCCTTCAACCACACAAACAAGGGACAGCAGCGCAGATACAAGTGAAACCTGGACAACATGAAGTGTGCAACCACAAACCAATAAAATGCATTAGTTTGTTGTCGAAACCTGGACAACACGAAGTGTGCAACTACAAACCAATAAAATGCATTAGTTTGTTGTTGTTTTCTAACAAAGGTCATGAACCAATTCAGTGAAATAATGAAGTGAAAGCATCAGTGTAATTGCCATGAAACCCACCTCCATTTTGGCAAGTATCTCTGAAGGCCAAAGAACTTTGTGTGCTCACAAGGCACACTATTTAAGCACAAAATTCTACTGGGAAGAGCTAATGGAGAAGGTAGAATCCCCAAGCCTCCTATCCGTCTTAAGCTGCGGAAATACTAACCATCACTGAACTACCTGTTAGATCAAATAGAAGCTGGACTCAAGTCACTCTCATAAGATGCACAAAAGCTCTTGAGCCATTTGAATCACCTTAAGGATGTTCAGAAGAGAAAAACAGATCACCTACCTAGTTTTAATTTGGAAATATTCTTAAGACTGATCCCGTCTTCTAAATTCTATTTCTTTCTTAAGATAATGACTCTTGGCTTCTGTTTTGTCACTCTCTCTTACCTGTTTGCATCTTAGTTTAACAACTTGCACAGTGAGAAGCTGCTTACAGGACTGAGTGAAGAGTAGTAGTCTTTTACTATGGTAACATCAACAGCAACACCATAACAAAAATGGGAAATGCATTTCCAAAGAGCTTTGAGGACTTTAGATAGGAGATTCTGTGTAAATAGAAACATTGGTATAGACAAGCCTGAAAGGTTTCAAAAGTTTGGTAAATCAAAATGAAAATAAGAGAAAAACAGGATGGGCAAATTAATACATTTTTAAGACAGTTTAGACTAGTTTAGATAGCTGGACAGATGCCATATATTTGGAAATCCCGTGCATAGCAGCCTAGTGTCTTCTCATGGGGAAAGACTCTCTACAAGAAGTGCTGCTGCTTCTCAAAACTATCAGCCATCAAGAGGCCAGAACTCCCTGGGGAAAGTGGTAGGGGGAGAAGGGAGAAGAGCAGAACCTGGTATACCCCTATGACTGCCTGCTTCAGAGAAAGCAGAAAATAAATAGAACTGTCTTCGGTTGGCATAGCTACTTGTTTTGACTGAAGTACATAAAGTGAAGTAAGTTCATATAAACAATGTATAAAAAAAATCACTTTGCTTTGAACAGCAAGTTTACAGCTCTACCATTAGAAAAAGATTGGGTAGAGTTAAAGAGATAGGGAAAAACCCTCCAGAGAACAGTATTATTGAAAAAAACCCAAGCCCATATTTTCTGACATTTCAAGAACAAAAAGGGTTAAATGATTAATAAACATATTGTAAAATAATAGAGCCTTATTTACTGATTAGGCAGCTAAAGTAATTGTACACTATAAGAATGCACCATGTTTACACAGTCACATGTAAATGTGTGGTTAAACCTTTGCTTATTGACCTAGCCATCAACAAGGGTAAAGCATTGCTTGGCATGGAGCTGCATTTTCCTTTTAACCTTCCTTTTAGTTTCAGGAAATGTGTTCTGACCGCCTTACAACACTATACAACAGTGATTTCATCCTCCTCCTCTCAAATGCTGGGTGGTATGAAGAAAGCTCTAATGGGAGCCTCCTCTGCAACTACTGCATACAAGCATTGGACATAAAAAGAACAAAAGGCTCTTCTAGTATCCTAAGAAATGTAACTAATACAGGCATTGATTTTACTTCATATTATGTTATTGGTTTGCTTCAGACTGAAAAGTCATTAACATTAATATTTAATGGACTTTCCAGTAAAAAAAATAGTCAAAACTACCTGAATTCTCACTGGATTCTGGCAAGTCACCCTTTAGCATGTGCACACAAACAGTCAAAGCTACATTACAAAATGTTACTGCTTCTTTCTAGATCAATTACAGCAACATGCTCTAGAGCACATAGCCTTTTTTTTTGTTGTTTAATCTCATATCATCCAAAGTCCCAGTAACAACAAAGCCTCTCCTGTCCTCATGCATCACAACTTTAACTCATTTCACACTTGAAAACAAGCAGAGATTGAAACGGATCTCTCAAATACCACATCACATTTCCTAAGCATAAACCAATACATGTGCTTTTCAGATACGTGCATGAACATATACCTCATACATCTGCTTTTACTCATCTTGCCTTTGCCAGGTATTTGCACAAGGTAAAACTGCGTCTCTTCCTGTTCTCTCATCTGTTGCTGCTTTCATCTGCTGCGTGGTGTTCTTGCTCCCACCCTGACACACACAAATACACACACCCCACCACTTCTGACTTGGGAGCACAGTACGACTGATGGAAACTCTCAAGTCTTAAAATAGAGACAGGCATCTGTCCAGATGAATGATACTGGGAAAGGAAGAACTGACTTATGTGACTCTAGCATGGCTGGATGTGGCTAGCCTTTTTCTGCTGATTGCACCACCACAACACTCTTAGTAAATTGCCACCATCATTCCCAGCTCCTGAGCTTTGTCAGACATGCACAAACAACCGGTTTGGGTTTTCTGTGCACACGGCAGTGTAACCCAGACCCAGCTATCGCCTCCTCTGAACCACAGCAGCGTTTCCTCAATGGATATGAGGTCTTGGAAGTGTCCACAGGGAAGGGGAGAAGGAAGAAAGGGAAAAAGAAAGTGGAGAAAGGAGGACCATCTGGAGGAGGAGGGTGAGCAACTTGGACCACAGTATCTTTGCTCCGGCTCAGGCACTTTCTCATGTCCCTGCCCCAGCCTGGGACACTCTGAGCTCCTCCAGCTGGGTGGCACAGCCACAGTAGGCAAGATAACTTCCACAATTAAGGGGAAACAAATTACTGTTTATAGAATTAATACTGGGAAAAAACAATATCTGATTAACACCTTTATTTTTGTGTAAAAGTAGTATAAAGACATGTAGAAATATTTTCAGTAAAACCACTTCCTGAATTCCTTTCAATGTTTTCAGTAATGGTTTCTAAGTTAAAATACCCCTAACAATGTGGTTTTAAAATCTGACAATCACAATCTGAAAGTAAGTTTTTTGAAAATGTAAAGACTATATTTAGGGATAGTACCTAATTCTGCAGACCCTGGACCAATAATATGTGTATTCATTCTCACATTTTCCCACTGCATCTTTTAAACATTTAGAAAAAAAATAAACCAGATGAGGCAAATTTAGAAACCATTAAAAGATCTTCAACAGACCATGCTATCTTATAAAATTTGTGACCCAGCAAAATAAACACACTAAACAAGATGCTATTTTCAGTTCACAAAATCCTTTTTAAAGTATTCCAACAAACTGAAAAATCATGTTTGAATTAATCTTAGTGTCTGACATGAGAAGAGTTTGATTTGCTAGTTCCCATTAGTGGAATGCCACCACTTGCAATACATGCGCCTGTGGAAACCTGGGGGAGTTAAAACGCCCTGGACTTCAAAAGGGAGGAGAAGCAGCATGCTCCACCATCATCTTCAGCCTGAATGTAATGGATAGTAATCACACACAGCCTCCAGAACAAACTGGTCCCACAGATCCCCACTCAGATCCGGGGCTGGAGCAAGACTTGGTTGTACACTCTGAAGCACAGATTTTCTTTTATGACCCATTTAAGCACTGCTAACTTGATCATCCACGTGCATTCGTCTCTCTTCATCTTTTACGATCTTTCCCTCGATACAGTTTAGAAATGTAAAATGTCTAGAATTTTAATTCCTAAACCAAATTAAGTGTTGCTGTTAAAATTTAATAAGGCTACTATGTATTTCCATAAATTACGTGACTTCAGAGGAAAATAAGCATTCTTAAAAATCAGAAGTTGTTTTGCAGTGAAGTATCGCAACAGCACAGCACAATTAACTACAGAAAGATTTGAGCGAAGCTTGGGAACAGAGCGTAACAGAAAATTGGTATTTCTATTACTATCGAATACTTATTTATTGTGGAATATTTATTAACTCACTTCTAGTTACACCAGTTCACAGAAAACCAGTCCAACCATTAGTACCCTATAATTAGAGCTTCCAGACCTTCACGGCTGTCAATAAAGCGGAAAGACTGCAGAACTCCCAGACCAGTAACGATGTTTACGTAGAGCTTTGGCGAGGCATCTGCTTTTTGCAACAGGAGTGCTGGTGTGTGTCTGACACTGGAGAAGCCCCCTTGAAATCAGCCCTACACCAGCCGTTAGCAGCACGGCAGAGGCATGCCCCAGTTCCTCCTGCCCTGAATGCATTTTGGGATGCAAATCCCTCTTGTGGCATGCTGGCTGGATTTGCTACTAAGACACAGAAACCATCAAACTTGTCAGCTTCCAGCCCACCTTGGCAAAGAGCCCGAAACTTGCTTGGCGTATACTTGAGTTGCTCATGTATGGCCATTCCCACACAGGAGCTGGAAGCAGCAGAGCAACAGCAGCCATAAGCTAACACATCCAACAGGGTGGACACAAGTAGACATGCTGTTAGAATCACACTGCTATTCCAAACAACGGTCCTTTCCAATTCTGGAGCTGGTGGATTCATAATACCCAAAATTTGCTCTCAATTTCAGGTTCCCACAAACAAAAACATTGACAGTGAAATTCCAATGCAACTAAAACATATAAACCCTTTGCTGATTTACTTCAAAATCTGCTAAAACTTTGCCAGGAGAGCTCAGAGTCTCAAACCCAGTAGCGTTTGGCTTGTTTAGCCTAGGAAAAACAAGGCCTGCAAGAAAACACATTCACTGCTTTTAAACACAGCGGGGAACAACCACTTGAGAGACACAAGAGCTAGCTGAGTTTGAAACAAAGTTGACACAAAAAGAAAAACCATTGGTGAACAAATTTAGAAAATGAAATCAGTGATGTTCTGAAACATTTTTCTGATTAAAACAGGGAAGGCAAAACTCCCACCACCTTTTAGTGTACAGCTTGATAAACATGTTTCTTACCTATACATTTATCAGGGCACAGATGTTCCCTGATGAAAGACAGGTGTCAGGATAGGCTTGAAGAAGAAATATCAATGAAAGTTAATGATTGATAGCAAAAACACTTTGACATGTCTATTTTTATTAGCAGAAAAATACTTCAAACCATAGATGAAGTGCTTTTGCAGCTCAATTGCAGCCACTTGTCTTCCTTGACAGTCATGAGATACAAGATTTGGGAGTTTCTTTCTCTTGCTTTATTAAAGAAAAGAGCTTTCACATATTATTGTTTCTGATTAGTCAGCCACTGGTTTGTGCTCTTCACAATAATTTTTTTTTGGTAGGAATTTAGTCTGACAACAACATTGAGAACAGCTGCAGCTAATGCTCGTGCTTTAGCCTTTTAATTTGGATCAGAGACAAGCACACTCCCTGACTGAAAATACATGCTTTTATATGGTGATTTTACAAAATAACAAAATAAGAATAAAAAAAATAAATCCAGTATGATCTCAGTGTAACAACACTTTTCAGGGCAGCAGGAGTAAGAGCTTCACGGACAGGACTGCAGCATGACTATAAAGAAGAGTCAAGTCCTGCTCATCCTTTCATTCCATATCTCCATTTCCAGGCTTTGAAGACAAGGACATTTCCCTAAAGGAAGCTGTAGACAACCAAAAACCAGCTAAAAAAGAGACTGAAGAAGGAAGACTTCAGTGAAGAATTGAGCTGGTCCATTGTGGCTGTCTTGATTGTTTGCTCAAAGCTCTCATTTTGCTTTAGGTGTTCTGACTGTTGATTGAATGAACGTACCAGCATAACCTTACTTTAGCATGGTAACTTAAAAAGAAGGAGAGATTAGAGATAATGGAAGGAGAGGAGGAAGAGGAAAAGGGGGACAGCAGTATTTGAACATGAAATACCACAATTCATTCCATAAAGGAATTACTGCAGATTTCTATGTTGGCTGTCTAGTTTGTTTGTTTATTTTTTTAACTCATGCTACATGCCATAAACATTTCCCATGTAAAATTAAACGGTGTGATCTCATCCCAAGTGCTCTGCACCACACCAAAAAAAAAAAAACCCAAACAAACCCTAATGTACTCACCGGTATGAGGTTTCTGGAAGCAAATCTTTGATAACGTAACTTGTAACATTTCCTATTGGAATGCTGATGTCACCCAGGTCAATGTTGTATGATGTAATCTCAGCGCCGTTATTGCATGGTTCTTCCCAGTTCAGTACAAGGCACACAGAGGGTGAGAGCTGATAGGCATCCACGAGCTCATCCTCCAGCACGGAGAGGGTAGAGACTGCATCAGGCACAGACGCGGGGATTCTGCAGGTCACCAGGTCACTGTAGGGTCCAGCTCCTGCCTGGTTAATAGCCTGTGTGTCAAAAAAACCAGTTACAGGATAAATGTTCTCTTTCACATGTCTATTGAGTTCATAATAATGAACTGTACAGCCTGGAGCCGTTGCATGGGTTCTTCAGAGGTTATGCACCGTTGGCTTATTCTCTAAAGCATGAGTCATACCCTCTACCTATACTACAGCAATTAATATCTTCCTTTGGTACTGAGGAGTATCTCTCAGATAAATGGGAGAATATTTCTCTTTTCCCTAATAGCTATTTAATCGAACTTAACAATAATCTTTTTATCAGCAACCAACTTTGTTTAGTAAGGAACAATGTCATGGTTGTCATGCTGTCAGTGACAGGTGACATCACATTGTCCAGCAAATTGGTCACCTGAAATTGCCAAGCTGCCCTGTATAAAAACCTCAGTATACTGCAGAGTGCAACATCAGATATTCTATCCAAGCAGAGTACCCCTAGACATAAGGGGCACTTGGCTTGTGAGAGCTACACTGGTTCCCAACTCAGAGAATGAACAGCGAATTTCATGCTAAAAAGTTTCTGATATAAGAATATAGGAACTCAGCATGGCATTAAGTCTATGACTCGGATTTCCCCAGAAGTCACAAATCACTAGCAAACCACCACCAAAGCACATAGTTCAACATTTTCCACAAGAGAGGAGAGCAACCAATTATCAAGCTTCTCCTCTTGGCTCACAGATCTAGGATCCCAGTGGAAACCAAATTTCACAACCTGCCCCACTTCTGCTCATTAGTTACAGAGGCTGTTGTCTTTGCAAGCTCAACACTGCACAATTGTACAGACCTCTTTTTTTATCAGCTGATGCTCTGTCAGTGGTAAATGCGGTGCATGTTGCACTGGAATGGCCAAGGAAATTACCAACGTTACCTCCTCAGGATTATTGCAAGCTCCTGTGCACACCATCACAGAACCCAGGGACAGATCTAGTCCAACCTGCTACTCCAAGTAGGGACAAAGCTGAACACAGACCAGGTTCATCACACTTTTGTCCAGTCAAGTCTTGAAAAATTCCAAGGATGGAGATTGCACAACCCCTCCAGACCACTTTTACCATCCTTAACTGTCTGTGGAGTGATAACTGTTCTCTTTATATGTCATCTCAACATCTCTATTTCAGCCTCTGCCTGGAGCAAAACTGGACATTCCAGGTTCCCATCAACACTGTGTAGCAGGCAGTACCACCTTCCCTTCATCTGCTAGCCGGCCTCCTCCCACATGCTGCTAGCCCACCAGGTATGCAGAGAGCTTATGACAGCATATAACGGTAAAGTCTGAGCACAGTAAAGGCACAGATCTTTAAAATTAGCTTTTGACATTGCCCACCACCAACCACATTTACTTTACATTTGGAAAGGTGAGCCCAGAGTCTCCCACCAGATTACAATTAATTAGAAAAGCTGGATTTACAATGTTGCTAGGAGGACTATGATGGCAATGAAATAACACATTCAACAATTGTTTGATTTCTTATCTATGCTTAACTGTAGGGCAAAAACTTATTTCTGCTATGCATTAATAAAAACACAAAGCCATATTCTGGTTTTCCAGGAGGCATTTTATTCAATTGAAGAAAGAGACAATAAAGTTAGATTTGTCAGCCTTTAAAAAGCCCTTCAAAACAAACCCTGCTCCAGGGACATCTATTTAGTGAAGCGCTCCTGAAGCTGTTAAAAGTGAGCCTTGTTTTGTGGTCTGCCAATGATATTATTTGTCTTGCCTCTAAACCAGTGTTTGGCAATCTGTATCTTGCTCCAGGCAATTTATTTTTAGTGGTGCTTTTAACTGCTTTATTAGACAATCTCATCATCACAACTGATGGGAATTTCATTCTTCTTTTTTTCCTACATACTCCCCCCCTGCCTCAAAAGACACAATATTTCCCTTTGCAGAAGCCACATTTGTTTTCAGGAATATTCATTACAGGAAAAAAGCTGAGCAACAGTAAAGACAAATTGTCTGCCCTGCAGTTATATATTCCTGATTTCTCAATTCTCTCTTTTTATTGAGTTACTGTAGATTGAGATAGCAATCCTGTGTGTTTATTAGAAGGCAGAGTAAATGTAGTCTGGGGAATCTTTAGTTTTAAAAAGTAAAAGGAAGATTCTTCTGTTAAAGCTGTTAACAGGTACAAAAACCAGCTATTATTCTCCCCTTTTTATTTAAAAAAAGACTAAAATTTCCAAAACTATTTAACTTTCCTTCTTTGTCTGCTATACATACTTTTTTTTTTTGTGTGTGTAATTGTTTAAACGTTCCAGTGTATTTTATAACAAATTCTTCTCCTTACAACGCATGGATGAGATCTAGAGGACAAAGCTCTCTAGAAAGTAACGCATGGGTCACTGATGGACTTCAACAAAATGTCTTAGTGATGTTGGGCATTTCATTTAACTTCTGCCTATGGATTAAATGATATTGTCTGTGTTAAAAACAGAGTAGATCTGTACAATGTTTTTGCATCAGGTAATTTAAAATGAATGCCCACTTGAAATCAAAGATGCCATAGAGCTGGCAGTTTCCATTTTTAACATTAAAATCTCCTTCAGCTCCCCATTGCTCACCGCAGAAGTGGTCTCACGGTCTCCTCCCTGCCCAGAGGATGCTGAATGCCTTCCCTCTTGCGCAAACAAGAGGCACTTTCTGGCTCACACTTCAAGCCACTCACACATGCTCTTTCAATTTGCCTCCCTGAGCAGTGCCAGTGTAAGGTATACGGCCAGTTATGGCCAAGTCAGAAAATACAGTTGCGTGTACTTAGAGGTATGGGGCCCTAGCTCCTTGGCTGCTGGCCAGCTGCTCAAAAGCTACTTCATAAAAAAAAATTTAAATGTCCTGTTTAAAAAAGAATTAAGGAAACACTCTACAAATGCATGTTGTCCTTGATCAAAGAAATGACCCTGGGTGGTCCACACGTTGCCAGCTGGGTGGGTACGTGAACTTCTGGTTGGATTTACTGTTGGCGTTCTGTCTTCACGTGCAAATAGACCTTGTGGAAGAGTATCTCGGGCAAAAATCTTTTTACTTCATTCCCTCTTATGTATTTTTCAGTGGACATAAGGGAGAAAAAGCGCTGCATTTTTATTTTTTAAATCTCTATTAAAAATATATTTTAAATGTTACCTTTCTACTGAAAATAATAGGAGAGAAAGAGAGCAAAGAAAAATAAATTATCTAGAGATTTTATATGAGATCCAATCTTACAAATCTAACAGACAAAACGGTACAAACAAGGACTCATTTTCTGTCAGCTACCACCTCCTATGTACATAGGAATCTACTCTGAAGGTTTGCTTTATTTGACAAATGAAACAGACGTTGGAGTTTACTATTTAAGCCAGGAGAATCTTCAACATCCAGTTGGGGAGTAGATGTTATTTACAGCTCATTACCAAGAAAAATATTTTTTTTGGGAATTGTTTAAAACATTATTATTTTGTTTTACTATCAGAGGGCAAGGTGGCTGTTAAACGCATTATTCACCAAAATAAACCACATGATACACAAGAACAATTTTCAAGAGCTAGAAGTTATACCACTCCCTTGTTTATCACTTTGAATTGTGCAGAATCTAAACTGTTCAGTTATCCAGCAACAGTCTGCATTATTTAAAATAAACGTGCACTTCTTCTGACTTAGAGCATGTAGCTTCACAGGGGCTAGGGATAAAAATAAAAAACACAGCAGAAGGAAACTCTGTTAACATCTTAGATTGCAACGCATGCAAAAACTCAGAACTTCCATACCTGTAGCCTACAGCAGTAATGCGCTGCCGCTGACAATTCACTTATTTCAAAACAGGTATCTGTGCCAGTATATGCAAGTTGTAGAGATTCCTCATCTTCTCCCCACTCTAATCTGTATTCAGAGATGTCAGCACCAGAACATTCAGGACTCTGTAACACAAACATTTATGTGGTTCAATTCAGAAATGAGCATCTCGGATCTCTGTGTTTCACTGGGTAAGGAATAAAGTACATGGAAAAAAAAAAACCAACCCCTTATTTTTAAATTAATACACCATTACTGCTGCAAATGGAAATGCACTGAATTAGAGTTCCCTAACAGGTTACTGAAACAGGCCAATTCAGCACAAAATTTACCTGATAGAAATTCAGAGAAACGAGAAGGCGTATGCAGCTACTTTGCTTTTCATCAGGACACTCAGGAATAAATTGTCTCTCGACTGTCTTGGCAGAAGCACAACCACGAAGAACACAAAAAAGCATCAATCTAGCCTAGTCGAGCCACCAAACCGCAGCTCTGGAAGAGCTAGCCTTCAAGCCTGAAGTAATTACTCATGTTACTGAGAAATTAACAACCTCAACAAGCGAGGAGCTCATCTGAGGTTTTCAGTGAAAGTCACCCATCAAGCTAATGGTCCCAGTATGGGACACGGGAGCGTGGACCTGGGTACATTAACACCCACAGAAAGACTCCTACGGGATCCCTACAGCAATCGCTTTATCATCCTGAAGTCCAGGGGACCATGGACTAAATACCTGAGTTTGCTGGAGATGAGCTAGTGCAGGCATTAACGACACGGTTCCCACAACACAATATTTAGTTTTTTTACCAGAACTACCTAGAACTGTACTGTGTGAACCGTGGGAATCGCTGCTGTGCATGCAGAAGTATGATCTAGGATACAGCAAAGACTTTGTGATTACGGCGTGCAAGGTCTAATTTCCAGTAAAAGGACGCAGAGCATTGCTGCAGGCCACGATGACCACCCTGCACAGGCACACAGGCTTCTTCCAGCTATTTTAGTGGGAGCATTCAGAACTGCTCAGCCAGTGTTTTAAAACAATGTGTAAAAAAGGCATAGTAGGCACATGTGCTCTCTAGCCAGACAAAAAGAACTCCACAGTCCTCTGCTGGTTTCCCTTCATATTCCTATCAGCCAAAAACCTATAGAATCTAAGAAAACATAACCACTGCCAGCCACATTATGCCCTCCACAGCTTCATTTTTTAGTTAGAATAAACAAAAATATCCTGCATAGAAATACAGAGCCCACCAGAAACACTGCTGCATTCACTCACGGCTGGGGAGAGCAACTGCCTGTCCATGCACTCATTTAGAAGGTAACATTCAAAAGTTTAGTGGGACTTCTAGCTTAGTGTCACAAAATGTTGCAAGAAATAATAACAAACACCCCTGCACTGCACCAAACACACTTGTTTCACTGTAAAATTAAACTCATATAATTTGTAATCTAGATATGTCATTAGCAAAACCGATTTATTTAAGCATCTTGTGAACATGAATAACTTTTTTCTCAATGGGCGCATCCTTTTGTGGAGTAACCCGACAGATGCAGGGCTGGAACTGCTGCTAGGTCCTCAAAGGAAGTCTGTGGCAGAATTACAGCCCCACTGCTTCACATCACAACGTTATTTATGACAACATCCTTTCCTTTCTGCCTTAACTACATTTTTTTTTTTTTTTCTACTGACACCAATCAAGGCCTCAGCATTTCAGCTAAGACTTGTTTTAAGAGTTCACTGTCTAAGATCCTAGAGAATGGAGAAGGAATGCACACAAACGAAAATAAAAGTAAATATTTGGGGAAGAGGCAAACAATTTTTGAGGAAAAAAACCTACATCGTAAGCATTTGTGCAGAGTGAATTTCATATTAGAGACTACAGTTTCAGCCCAAATCAAATATTTGCCTTCACAATTCCAACCCAGGACACTCTGACATGCTAAAAGCCTGCAGAGAGCACTTCTACCCGACCCCAGCTCTAGCATCTGACGCCAGTGTAGGAGGTCTCATGTCTGAATCCTGGTTTGGATAACTCACGATCAACTTTAAGCAATTCTTTAAAGAGAAAAGTGGAGAAGATGATTTTCTACAATAGAAGAGTTTCTGCATACCGTTCTCTCGCACACACACAAAAAGCTCCAAACCAGCAAACAGCTCTCAAACTAGCTTTTGAGTTTTGCGGTGACTGTATTAGTTTGGATAAGCAATATAGCAACTGAAGCAGCACCCGACTTACCTCCCAGCTGACAAGTACACGTGTGTCGGACAGGAAGGAGAGGGAAGGTGCTCTGCACTGGCCAGGGGGTCCTGCTGCTGTGGTGACTTCTGTAGCTTCCGAATACGGCCCGTACTAGAGGGGAACAGAGTGTCTATGTTAATATATAAGCGTACACCCATTTCACATTCCTCAAAGGCTTCTCAAGAACAGCACATAGAAACTTCTTCAATGCAATCAACTTTTCTCAATGACAGATTGGGCTTCTGACATGGCACCAAACACCAGAGTTCAGTAGCAGACTGTGTAAATTACTGCAAAGTTAAAATGTGAGATACGCTCAGGTTTGAGCAGACAGCACATACACCCTCCTGTGCAGTGGTGAGTGCCCATGAAAGCGTAACCCACCTCCAGGTTACCCAAGAGTGAGAAGGTGCACTCAGCAACAGAGGAGCTGAGGAACGGCGTGTGTCCCTCTACCTTACCTTAAACTCATGTGTTCACATCTCTGTGCCACAGCCTGGCATAACTGTCTTCCCTTGGATACAAGGAGGAGCACAGCAACAGTACAGCATGTACTGGAGTCTAAATCTGGGTTTTTTTTATACAAAATGTCTGCCACGTGTTAATTGCAAAAGGATAGCAGGTGACGGAGCCCAGCCTGGGTGTCCAGTGGTGGTGTTCAATGCGCAGGGGCACGCTGCGCACACGCTGGGGATGGCTTTGGCTGAGCCAACTGCTTAGACAACTTCTGAGTCCTTGATAGAAGAACAATTTAAATGCATATAAGCAAAAGAAAAGACAAATTTCAAGAGTCTGGAAAACTGGCTTCAGCCAGCTGTGCGAGGGCAGGAGAGCGATAACGGTGGAATCAGCCTTTCTGAGGCCACTGGAGTGGGATAATGAAGTTTGTTCGGTAAGCCCCCAAGCTAATTAGAAATCGTTCTCCAGAACAAAGGAACTTTGCTGGAAGCAATTGTAGGAAAAACACTGATATTTACTTATCTTGGAATGCAATACCAGCAAGTATGAAAAAAATGAGCCACTACAAAGGCTGAACAACACTGAAGTTATGAACCCCAGAAAACCTTTAAACAGAAATGGGTCAGTATCTGTGCTACCAAGAAAGGCTAACACTGATTGCTTTGTTTGAATTACAAAGAATGCACACTTCAAAAAAAACCTCATTTTTTGACTTCTGTTGCTTTATTTACCTAATGGGAGGAAGAAAGGTGTTTGCATCTGGTAAAGAACACCCCCAAATTTTGCATCTGGTAAAAAAAAAAAAAAAAAAGACAAAAACCAACCAAACCAAAACCAGCCCCCTCATTTAACAAAGGGTGGGACCAGAAATACTTTTGTAACTTTAAACACTGTTTTGCCAAAAAGAAAAAAAAGAGAAAAAAATAGAGGAAAAAAAAAAGATGAGGTATCATATATCTGAAGTTACCAGGTAGGCAATTGCTTTCATTCCAGCATGCAAATCCAATCTCTCCATGTGTATTTAATTATGTTTTTCCCAAAAATAAAACAGTGGACATTTTAAAGACAAACCGTTTAACCGTCTTGCATATTTTTCTAATAACTAAGGTAGTTTTAACAGAACTTCTCCCTTTAAGTGAATAACTTTAAATCTTTATTTTATGTTTGTCATCAATATTTCCTGGGAACAAACACATCAATATGCATGCACTGTTGCTGGAACTGCCTTTATAAAAAACCCTTGGAAAGATGTTCTCACAAAGGCAAGCAGAAGCAACCCAAACTTCACTGAATCAACAGGAACTTTCAACAGATCTCTGTGGACATCAGACAGAATTTCTGATGTAATTGAGAAGGCACATCTTCCAAGGAAACCATATAACCAAAAAAATCATCAAATCTATAAAGCATGTATTTTCTTCAAATTAAGACAAAAAAAAGTCATTGAGAATATTTTCCTCAAAATATATCAATACCCGAGTGAAATTTCAGTGTTTGTTTTTATATAGTTAAGATTTACAACAAAAAGAAGGGATGCATTGGAAGGGGAATTAAACAGATTCCTCTGTGTAAGCAGATACAACTATCAGCAGGGATTCTGTACATTTTGGTCCAGCTGATTTTGGCCCGTCATCTTAGTACCTGAAATCTCCTTTTAAAAGAGTACCAGATCCAAAACTGCAACTCTTCCTCAAAAGTTCCTTTCAGCGTTTCTCACTTTATTTTGTTTTGCCCATCTCCCCTCCACCTTTCGGATCACCAGGACGAACTCAATCACTTTCCAGAACCACCCATCTCTGGCACAGTACCAAAAATCCAAAGCACGCTCTGGCACGCTGCACATACCCCACCATCGTTCAAAGCTCTCACTCTGAACCGATACGTTGCTCCAGGAAGAAGGTTGCTGACGGTGCACTCCAGATCAGGACCATGATACACTTCAGAAACAACTTCTTCAGGTTCTGTCATTTCTACACTGTACTCTGAGACGGGACAGCCACTTTCTGATGGAGGGACATCTAAAAAGAAATCATAGAATTCATTAATAACATAAGGACATATGCCAGGAAGATTTATTTTTTATTTCACATACTACAGAAATATGTACACACACAGTCAACAATGATTTTCCTCTTCGATCGATGCCTTACCTGCAATATCTCATCCATGTACATGATTGACATTTTTAAAGCAAACAAACAAAATCACCTCTAGCCCTAAACATTCACCAGGTCAGATCATCACGTGCAAGAGCAGCAGCTCTCCCAGGGCAATGATCTGCCACCCTGGGAAGCTGTGTTTGATGACAGGAGGTCCCCACCTACTTTTAAAGCAGAACACAGTAGCCGCCATTCTCTTCTGAGGATGGAAAGAAGCTACTCTGCTTCTTTCCCCCAACACCATAGTTGGTGGTGCGTGCAAAAAAACTGGTCAGTGAGGCAGGAGAAATGGTATAGAAAGCTGCAGAAAGAATAGGACCAGCGCTGAATACACCTTTTCTGGGACAGAGAGAAATAAGGAGGCACATGGTGGCCATCTGACCCAATCTTGGCTGCTGGCTATGGCTGGACACAGGCTGAGGGGGGTCACCTACACTCCAAAAGTACTACTTGCACGTCGGATTTCTAACAAAGCTGTACTAACACCCAACAGAAATATGAACAACTGCCCTGCTCAAACTTTATTAGTCATTCTTCTAACATTTATGAGATTCTAAATCTCTCTACAATGACCTAAACTCTGTGCTTCCCTTGGAATAACAGCATTTTGGGAAACTGGATTTGTTTTCTATATCTGTTTTGTTGTAGGCACCTTTTTCCCCAGGAAAACAATGTATTTAATAATATTTGTATGTCACATTACAAGCCAGTACCACAGAATCAACCTCTCTGGGGTTCTGAAAAGCACTGCTTCACCATAAGGGGCACAGTCTTCCAGGAAACAATGTGGTACCTTGGACGCACAGCTGAATTTTTACACTGGTTTTGAGATATACTTGTCAGCTAGAAATGGTACTGCTCTAGAATTTAGTTTAATGAATGAAGACACAAAGAATCTTGTATGCTGCAAGATTATAATAATAAAGAAAAAATTCTGTTGCATACTGGCACGTACCTTGTATTCTGAAAAACGTGCATTTTTTGACAGTTTAGTGCACAAGTCCCTTGCAAAACTACAGGTGTCCAATGGATTGTGTGTACTATGGATCACTGTTTAAATGCCACCCAAAATCAATATGTTCTAACTCAAATTTCTGAGAGAAGTCCTATATTAGAAGCAGCACAATGCTTCTGATAAGTCAGTATTGCAAAGGAATAAAAAAGATCGTGAATCACATGGAGTTTTTGCAATAAATGCCAGATATTCTAATATAGCTGATACTTTATGGTCCTGACATAGAGACAGGTCCTAACTAAAACAAAAATGGAAGCACAGTATCAGCTCTAAAGGACAGCTAAGCTCAGAGACGCAATACAGAGTTACAGCAGTCGATGAGAAGTTGCACAGACTTCACTGGACTTTCCTTTGTACTTCCCAGCAAACAGAACACACTGCAACTTTTCACAAGGTCTACCAACAGAAACAAAAGCTAAGGCAAGTTTAGCAAGTAGCAATCAAGACCCAAGCTATTCCACAGCGACACGCTCCAACGGCTTACCCCATTGCAGCTGTACTTCTCTGTGCTTCGGCTTCCCCAAAACTCTTGGTGGCCGGCAGTGACCTGGTGCAACACTTAGCGTACGGACAGGTAAACTTTCAGAACACTGGAAGAGAAGAGGAGCTGAAGTTAGCTCTCTGATACAATTACTTCCTACAAAGTGAGACCTGATTAGAAAGCAGCACAAGAAACTGTTTTCTACAGCAGCAATTTATCAGGAATTCATATAAATGATAAAGGATAGGAGATGTATCAAGCATGTTACTTACAAATGCAATTAATAGTTCTTTCATTAGCATACTCAAAACTGTAGGCAAAGGAAACTTTGATGGCTAATGTTTTGGGGCTCTTTATTTTAATTTTCCTCGCTTCTAAAATAATATCAAGCCCTAATACACTCGACTGTTAAAGAATCAGAGCAGGAGGAATAAGAATGTAGGCGCTGAAATGATTTTAAATCAAAGGAGGAAGTAACAGGAAAATGGAACCCAAAAATTAAAAGAAGAATTCAGACACACAAAAGGTAATTAGTTGTTACAATGAACTAGCCCTACTGCATCTCCTGTCACCAGCTTGGGTCAGTACAGGCTCATGTACATGAGAGTCTGGGACCTTTCTCAAGCAAGCAGACAGATCAGATAAACACGACAGTCTTTTCTAGCATAAGCATAAACACCTACAGACTGGTTTTGAGGAAATGGAACTTCCCTAAATTGCAATTTGCCTGAAAAAAAGTTCATCAGGTACACATAGAAGTCTACTAAAATTCAGCAACTTGCAACATAAGATTAAGTGCAGCCAGTGTAGCTTTCCTGTGCTACAGGAAAAGTATTCACCTTCTTCTTAAAGCACTAATCTTTTACCAAAAATAGCAGATAAATCCCTGGAGAATATAAACCCAATAGTCCTTATTGTTAAATAATACTTACCTGACTGTGTCCGCCAGTGCTGATACAGCATGCCCGGAGTTTATACAAAGTGCCTGGTTTCAAGTGAGTACAGGTATATTCTGTAGCCGATCCACTGTATGCCACTTCCCACTGATTTGCTAAACAATGAGATATATCCAAGTTTAGAGAAGTATAATGCAAGAAGTTTACTAGTGTCTAGGAGGAAAGAAAGTCCTTAATGTGGTCTTCCACAAATGATGTATTTCATCATACGGAAAATAATTAGTGTTAATATTACTACGAATATTACTCCTGCTTAAAGACATACATATACATAGACACACATACAATATATACTTATAAATGTAAAATTTTTGAAAATATTTTTAAAATACCAAAACAAACAGTAGGTTCAGCCCTATAAGCTAAAATTCTACCAATCTTAGAAAAAAAACCCCCATACTTTTAAAAAACAACACAACAAAAACTTCCTAAACCCCAACCCAAACCCTCCCAGGAACCCTGCAAGTTTTAAGGCTGCAAGTATGTAACTCAGTCGTAACCATATGTACAGTATTAGTGCATCAATGTTAATAACAATAATAGCCCAAAGGGTCAGTACTTCTTTATAGTAGCCATCATGGATTGCAATGGAGACAACTTGTTTCAAGTTTACCTTCTGAACTTCCTTCTGAAATCTCTAATAGATACTTCAGGATTTCTGAACCACCATTATCCTCTGGAGGATCTGAAAAAATAAGGCAAGCTGTTAGTAAACCAAGATTAGGAGTGAAACACAACAAAAAAATTACAGAACCTGTTTCTGATTTGGCTCCTTCTCCTCCACAAACTCTCCCACACTAACTGCACCAAGGAATTTATAGCAGAAGTGGGTGGCAGAGGTTAGCATTCAGTATGAGTCAGAACAAGGCAGCTGGATAACAATGCTACAAAAAAGATGTACGAAAAAAACATGGAAAGAGATGCAGTATGGAGGCTTGCTCCACTGATAAAGGAAGCAGCTGGATGATGCTGCAAGGGGACATGAAATGGAAGGTGAAAAGCATGAAGATGAACTTGAGTGCAAGTTAGTCAATAAAAACAAGTAACATTTTTGATTCTGAAAACATATGCACCTCTACACATCTTTTAAAAGATTAAATTAAGTTGTCAAGCTCTCCAAACACGTTCAGCTTTGGACTGAGAAGCAGCATGAAAAATCTAAGTTTGAAGACATATTTACATAATTTTATTTGAATTTATTATGACCCAAAAAAGCTCTACTATGACAAACTGAACTGGCTTACCCCACTTCACACTAAAGCCATGAGATGTTATCGGCCCCTTAATAACGGGTCTGGTTGGAGGTCCTGGCCTGTCTGGGCTTGTCGTACAGACCAACACTTCACTGGGAGAACTCCTTCCTTCCACATTAGAAGCAAACAGCTGAAACAGAACCACAAGTTTGCCATTGTTTACTGTAACTGCTCTTCTCACAGTTCTACATGAGATTTCTTTTAGTAATTGCACAAATATCATTAAACTGGAAAGCATATCACATCCCAACAAAGTGTGTGAGATTCTAATAACAGATACTAGATTGTCACGTTGTTTCTTTAGAAACTACATTGATTCTTCTCACTCCACTAGCAATAAATCAAGATACATTTAAGATAAGGGCACTGATATTTTTCCCATTAAAAAAAAAAAGTCACATGGCAACTTGCAGTTATTTACTCATAAAAGATTAAAATAACAACAGTAACTATGCTGTTTTTGTTTTGCAGATATTTCAAACTGCTCCTTAAAACAAATTAATTCAGAGTATCAGTAATCACACAATTAAAAGCTTGAGTAGCATGATATGTAAACAAGAAACATGTAATCTACAGCCACCGAAACAAGCAGGATGCGCACAAAGAACACCTTCTCAGACAAACCCTTTGTCTCTTCTCAAGAACACCTTCTGCTGACTGCAGTGAGAGGGTTGCTAAGCTAAGAGAAGACATAAAGACCTGGCCAGGAGACTGAGCAGATCAGGATCGTACAAGAAACCCCAACCGGTCAGGTTCAAAGACAAACCTAGACCTTGGTAGATAGCCCCCACCACGAGTTTTAAAACACTGCTGTGACCTACGGTGTCCGTGTTTGCTTTTGTTTCTTTGTTTTATTTTACAGTTTTGGGGATCCTTGCCCAAGTTCTGTAGCTAATTACTGCTGGTCTGCACGCAACGAGGGAACGTCTCAGTGCTGGGACAGAGGAGAGCTGTGCTTGTAGCCAGTGACAGGAGGCTACAAGTTTGTTCTGATACCAACCCAGTTTTGTAAAATTCATGTTTAATTGGAAAGCAGAGCTGCACAGAAGCACTAACCATCCTTTTCCCTCAGGCACCCACAGCAGCTTTGACAACACTAAACTAAAAAGCATCACCTCCGAGCAACACCGCAACCACTTTCCAATTCTTTGGGTAGTTCTTCATGGAACTTCACAAGGTCTTCCTTCCCATAAAGGAATATATGCAAAGTTGTTTTTAAGGACTGAAATGAGTCTTTGGGTAAAGTTTTGTTTTCTTGCTCCTGAATATACTATGACTTACAGAAGCCCCATATTTTTGAATCGGTACAAATGTATGCCACCCTTCTCTCCTTGCGCCATTTACAAATGACACAAAGCTGCTTCTGTCTGGCAACGCGGGAGCAGGGAGGACATTGGCTTTACAGACAGACAGCTCCTCACCATCTCTGGAGAGACGGCAGCGCTCCGGCGCCGTGGCCCAACACCACCTTGTGGAGCTGCGCGCAACTCCTGCAGCCAGCCCAGGGACAGACAGACGGACAGCCGCGCCATAGCCCATCTGGTACAAACCACACCGTCTTCTCCTCAATAGCGATACCTGGAGCTTGTGGTGTGCTTGATGGCTTCGGTAGCAGCGAGGCAGGCGTCTGAATTTTGCGATTGAAAAAGGACTTCAGAGCATCTCTCTGGGAAGGTCTGTATTTAGGAGCACCCACAGAGCAGGGGATACCAATATTTGCCAAAAAGGCAGCTCCAAAGCCAGCAATATGTACGCATGAGATGAAAAAGCTTCAACGTCTGCACGTGAGGGGAAGCCAGGCCCCTGAGCTGGGGCAGGCAGCTGTGCTTGCCGGGACCCTTACAGCGTTTGCTCCATTGTGTAGAAGGGAGGAGATGGGTTTGTGACCACAGATCAGGTTTTTGGGGAGCAATGCAGCTGACTACAAACACCTCAGGCCCTGAGCCACATTTCTGCAACATCATACAACACCATACCAAGAACCATGCCTGTTTCAGAAGGCTGAGCAATGAGCATCTTCTGTGGTAGAACTAAAAACACAACTTGTGCTTAATCTATGAGGTCTTAGTATAAAATAAATTTGCATTCGATGGCTCAATTTTGCAGGTAGCACTAAAGAGTCCCTACAGTGCCTGGAAAAAACCCAACACAGAAAATATTATGCAATGACAAAAAAAGATTTTACCCTGAATTTATACTGTGTACTTCTTCTGAGATTCTTCACAGTACAGGCTTGCTCCTCTCCAGTGTACTTTGGGTGAAACACACTATCCTAGAAAAAACAAAACCAAACAAATTCCCATAAGTAAGGAGTCGGCGGAAGTGCTCTCTGTATTATAATCTGTACCTAGAACATATTATAGCAAAGGGGCTTTACAGTCAAGTGCTTTTTAAATTATTATTGTTACTTTTAAGTTGCAAGGCCACAATAATTTTCCTTCTAGAAGGGATGGTGCAACTGACCTGACTAATATAATTTTGCTGTAAAATAAGCACAAAGCCAATTGTAACAGTTTAACACACGTAACAAAAGAGAAGTGACAGATGACAGAACGCAAGCACACCACACACAGCAGCGAGAATGACACAGCAGACTGAAGTGCATAAGGACAAGCTGCCCTGTGCCTTATGGACTCCTGTGAAGCTTTGTGAAGGAAATAGGGATGACAGTACAGATTTTTAGCTAAGGATTCATAATTCTGCTACAGAGCAGAACAATCACACAGCTCCATCCTGCCAAGTACCCAGTACTCCTAAAAGACCCTCCAAAGTAGAAATCCACAATCTTCTCAGTGATCTTGGATTAGTAAATGAAAACTCAATCTGAGCCATGCAGGATGCTTTACAGTAACACAGTACGTACATTATCTTCTTCCTGAATTTCCAGGGTGTAGGAAATCACTTCCTCTGGTGTGCATCCTTCTACTTTATTCCACTGCAATGCGATCCATGTAACACCAGCTCGAACAAGCCTTGGTGCAGAAGGGGTCTGAGGAATATTACCTGCAGTGTAGCATACCACCTCCTGGCTGTACCCACTGCACAGGGACAGAAGAGAGAGGAATATTAAAAAAACCCAAAACCCCCTTCTGCAAAAAAACCTCAGTGTATTTAGAAAAATATTTCACATTTCCAAAAAATCTAGGCAGTTAAAATTGCCCAGGTGGAAAAGATGAGCACCCACTTATGAAATGCCAGAACTAAGAATAGAAAAAAAATGCAGGATTATACGTGTCCTCAGAGTCATTTTTACATATATCATCACAATAAAATAATACTTGATTGCACCAAAAATATCAACTCACTATTAACTGTGAAGTAGAGAAAAATCTCATTTAACAAAAGGGAGTTAAAACATAGGAAATAAAGCCCCAACTGTTCAACTTTTAGATGTTGAACTTGAGATGCAGTTTCCACCTTTTATAAACTGAGAATTCAACAACTATTTAAAGCTACACCTCTGAAAGCAAAGTGCTTCAGCAAATCTAGTCTCACTGTTTCAGACACCCCCTCCAAAGAAAGCAGGGAAAATCTATCCAGCCACGATCACACATGCTCATCATCACGTAGGAACTGTCTGGTGCGGGCACAGATACCTTCCAGCCCTCCAGGCTGGCTCTACTCCTTTCTGGCTTTACCTGCCCAAACTTCCTTGTATTTGAAGCTGAGCATAAAGTTGCTCTTTCGCACAGACAGCTCAGGTTGCAACCATCCACGGCAGAGGAGATCAATGCTCTCATCTTGTCTAAATCCCAGCACACAATGCCTTGAAACGTAACAGGCAGTTGTGTTGAACAAATGTAGGAAGAGTTCTCTTAAGAATCCATGCAGAATATATTATGTACAATGGAAATTTGAGAACAAAATTTAAAATGGACAGATTCTGGTGAATTTTCAGGAGGACAACATTAAAACTCTCAAATGAAGGTAATGTTCTTGCAATTTTCAAATCTGTGTTTCCAAAATACAAATGTATTTTGTTTCTTAGCAAATTCGTTGCATGAATTTAACACACACAAGAAGCCACACCTCCTTTTTCTGAGTCTTCCTTCTCAAAACTAGCATATTTGTTGAAACGTTCTTAGAGTTAAAAAATCCACATATAACTAACACCCAAACAAGACAAAAATAATCTTAAAAGTTGAGCCCACAGTCATTACAACCAACCAAAACCATCTTATGGCACGAAGTGTTAGATGACATTATCCTGTCATAATTTTGAGTGCTGTCTATAAAAATAAGCCATGCGCTGTTGGTGCTTATCTCATAGATTAACACAGCGCAGCTGACCATAAATATAGTTCTTAGTCCACTCCATCCTCAATAGCCTGAGAAAAAAAGCAAGAGGGAGAACAACAACAAAAAAGGGAGAGAGGGCTGAAGCATGCCCTAAGCTATTTTAAAAATCTGGAATCTGACAAAGAGAAGAGATGCTAAAAATGGGACCTCTGCACAAAACTGGCAGTCCCCTTCCATTTACACTCAGCAGCTCCAGCTCGTGTCTCTCTCTCTCCAGCTCAACTATTATTTCAATAGGGAGGGAAGTAATCTTGCAAGAAGCTTGCAAAAAGGGACTCTGTACATACATGAACAGTCCCAGCACATCTCAGAGGGGAAAACACAGGAATGTGAATAAAGTAACTTTTTAAAGTTATATATTACTAAGAAGTTTATGTTTCAGAAGAGAGAACAACACAGGAATCTCTCTCAGCAAAAGACTTTGTTATATACCACCAGTGTGTCTTTTCCTGTCCTTCTTGTAATAATGATTAGATCCTGTTTACCTAAGAAGGACAAAGGAAGAGTATACAAGAGCACTGGATGTTTAGCTTCTTCACAGCTAAACTTTTCCTGGCCTACTTTCCTTCCACGAGTACATGGGCGAGCAGCCCCTGCAGCGCGATGTCCCTTTGGGCACACTCTGGTCCTCAGCTGCGTCACTTTTTAGCCCAGTGCTCCCTACAAGCTCCCGGAGGATTGCACTAAGTTTGATTTCTCATCATCTTCATTTGAGCACATGTGTTCATGTGCAAAGAAAACCTGAAATCCATCTTGCAGAGCCCTTGGGTGTGCCTGTCCTCTCTCGGTCCTGGCTCTCTCACCCTTCTTTCCCACCCCATCAGCCAGTCTGAAGAAGAAAGGGACTATACTGCTGAAAAAAGACAGAAGGGCTTTGCTTTAAACCAGAGAAATAAATATATTAAGATTCCTTTCAAAATCTGTAACTCAGCTTCCTCTTGCTTGTTTTTCTCGGTTCACAGAGGTCTCTAGTGGGAATTTTACATAACAGATGTATTCTTTTTGTATTAGGAATAGACCACAAAACAGCGTTTCACACCTTAAAAGGAGCCTATCTTCTTAGGCTAACCTCACCATGGTGAAGGTACACGGTGATTCCCTGGGAGGTGAATCATACCACCAGGGAAGGTGCGACTTACTTGGAAGCATTAATAATAGAGCAAATGTCAGATATTTAACTTAAAACCATAAAGAGAACAAACAAACAAGCAAAAAAAGCCCCAGAAATCCCTCTTTACACTGCCATTGATAGTTAAACTTTACAACTACCACTTTTTCTTGAGAAAGCATGTACCTTGAGATAACTTACCTAGTACCGATGTCATTCTGAGCTGCTAATCGAAAGGTGTAACCCAAAGCTGGACAAAGCTTAGTCAACTTGCAATGCTTCTGGCTTCCAAAGTAACATTCTCTGAAACCACTGTTCCTTTTTCCCTAGAAAGAAAGCAGCCTGTAGTCAGATAGCTATGAAACAAAACCACACGGTGCTTATTTTAAAAAGAGCTGCTAAATGATATTAGAATTAGATGCTTTCATACAGGCATTGTGCAAAGAAAGCAGCGTGAGCCACTGACAGCATTGATACGTTCCCTAAAATAACACAGATCACCAGTCAGGCTGCTGTCAGATTCCTCCTCTTTTCAGATTCTCATCTTCATGAGATGTATCCCCAGCTTCTGTTATTCTGCTTGAAATGTTATCCTACTCGTTAACAAAAATGTGTGCAAGGGTGAAACTAATCTCTGAATCGACCCAGTCACAGGAGCACAGGAAAACTGCAACCAACACTTCTTGCAAGCACTACCCTCTGCACCAAAAATCCCATTAAACCCTCTCTGGTCCTTCAGAACCAAACGCTCAGTCCCACAAGAGGGCTCTCGTTCCCTGCTGGCCAGCCCACGGCCTCTCCAGAGGGACCGCTACCCCAGAGGGACCCGCTGGGTGCGACCCTCTGCTCAATGACAATACAAAGGACTCCAAAGCACACCGGAACAGAAACCTAGCAAAGCACACCCATGGGCTCAGACTGGTGCAGGGGATAAAGTTACGCACGTCTCTGCAACTACTGATTTGCCATTTTTTTGGCACCTGTCTCTACATTTTTTAATTTTTATTTTATATCTCATCAAAATTAACATCTTCCCATAGATAACGTTGTTTATTTCACCTGATATACACCAGCTTGACAGAAGACTCGATATTTCTACATTTAAGCAGACTAACAGGAAAATCATTGATACAGGTGTCCCTCACTGCGGCCAGCAGCGTCACCTGCTGCCTCCTTCAGCTCTGTCTGTCCTCCCACGCACCGTTCTTCCTCCATGCTCAGTACATCACTTAAAGATCTCAAAAATGCTCGAGTGGGACATACATTTGTCCCTGGCCCATTTTCCAGCCCCTATCAATTTCCAACTCTTCTCACTCTGATTGCAACACAAAAGGAAGAACTCCATAAAATACTTGTAGTAAGTCTCCAAAATGTGTTTATCAAGCTAGAAACGACCATGCAGACCTCCAGCACAGGACAGCAATTTGGAAGCACTGAAGGGACATTCAGCACACGGGCAAACAGCCATAGCTTTATGTTATTTATACAGTGCGATCCTACACTTGTTCTAGAACTTGCTTTTATACAAAAATCTTCTTCAAATTCACCCACCTGCTCCAGCTGTAAAATTAGTGTACGGCTCAAGTACATTGAGGGGTGGAATTGGAAGAGAATAATGAAACTTAAAGCAAAAGTCTTTTGTAAAAGAGAAAACTTTTTCAGATCTAAAATCCCCAGATATAGAGTTATATGATAAAACTCCTTTTGGACAAAATTATTAGGTCAGCATACTTCCCAGCCCAGAAACAGTATATTTAAAACCCAGACTACATAAAACCTAATTAGTAGTCCTATGTTTTAGTAAAATATCCATTTATTAGTGCAGGACTACTAAGAATAGATTTTTTTTCCCCATGCAAACTCTCTGTTACAGGTTCAGATGCATTAAATTACTTTTTCTCTAACTCTTTCACAACTTCACTATTTGTAAAGCATTTGAAAACATTTAATCTCTTTTTGTTTTCTGCTTAAGAATGTATTATTTTATCATTTTCCCATGTTTTTTCTCCAAGAGAACTAAAGAGATCAAATGCTAAGCATGTGATTAATAAATAGATACACAAGTGATGGCTGGCTGAAAGGAAAGTCATGGAAAATCCCACCTGTAGCACAATGCCTGAACTGGGAGCAGTGGACCAAGGAAACTTCAGTCTGGCAAACTGGTGGGTTAAAACTTTGCAAAGATTGCCAACCATGTGCGTTAACTTTATAACAGTACAAATTCTGATATTGTATATATTTTTCTTCTAGAACTGGTATTGTACATTCCTTAGACTTGCTCAGAGACTGACTGGTATTCAAATTACTCAGACTGGCTGGTATTTTGGATTCTATTGGCACTAACTGGAGAGGCTGGCCGATATTTCTAATTATCCTGGCATTAATAGCCTGGAAATAGTCTCTCTGCTCCTTCTCTCCCAAGATTTATGAAAGCACTAATGCTGGCATAATTATAGACAGGAACAACTGGCAGGCTGGTACTGGCTGCCACCCAAGAGTCTTGCAGCTTTCCCAGAATCCTTCTCCTGTTCTTTGTACACCCGGCATCCAAGTTTTAATCCTTTAAATAATGTTTCGTAAGTTGCTTAAAATATACTGTATCATTTCTGCAAATATTTCTAATCCACAAATTTCAGAGGGAGAGCACTGTCTGACTCCTTCACTAGCCCTGCTTTCTCCAGCCCATGTTCCCTGTTCTTCACGAGGGCAACTCCTACCGTGATGATCATCAGGGCCTGCCCAAGGAAATGAGAACAATTCAGCTCCACAAATCTGTTAGAATTTGCACAATACTATAACACAGCACATTAACACAATTTTTAAGAGTTTTGCCTGCTCTTTCAGATGTATTTCAAGTTACATACTTGCTTAAAACAGTATACTCAAGTTTATCTTGGAGACAGAGTTTATCGAAACAAGGGGTTTGAGATTTCAAACGGTTTTGTTGACTGCATTCCCTGCGGCAGACACAGTAAATAAACATGAAAGAGGGAATGGGACACTGCAGGTAGAGTGGATGCAGAAACGGAGCAGAGTCCTTCCCCAGACCCCACTTCAAAAGTCTGACCAAAAGCTGCCAGCATCACATCTGCAACCAGGAGGCAAGGTGGCAATCTGCTGCCTGCCATGCCAGCGTTAACTTCTGTGCTTGGTTCATATTGGCAATAAAAAGCAACAATCTGATGTTCAATCTGACACACAACTGCAAAGCAAACTGTCAACAAATACTACACCACACCCTCGTATCTCTGCAAAGCATTTTTTGTGCAAGCTCCTACACAAGGGACTGGATTTCCAATACATACAAACATTTAGAAGACAGAACAGGACCTATGAAACATCCCTAAAATATACACAAAAACTAATTCTATCCAAGACTCTCCTCCTGCATGTCTCTTAGGAGTGGCATAGGCACTGAACAGATCCCAAGGGTAGGAAGGTGAATGAACGCAAGTCCAGGCACGAGCATGGAGCTCTGTGTATCCGAATTCTGGTGGACCATCACTGAGATGCACGGTGCAGATTGTCGATTAGTATAAACAAGCACATCTCTGCTAGCCTCGAGAAGCTTAAAACATTGTGGCAGAAAATAATTATCTCAATTTATCTATATATATAAACTTAATTATTAACGCTCCATTACCAAATCATTTAATAGTGTGGTATTGTATCTGTTCCTCTCTTAGGCAAATTAGAATGAGATGCTTACTGGATGAGAATTAAAGCGGCTTTTGAGTTATACACAAAACAGCAACACATACTGCACAAGAGGGATGTCCTTGTCTCTGGCTCAGAACAGTCCTCCACTTTCCTGCAGAGAATGAATTGGGCACTCTTGCTATCCATATGCACAAGATAAACATTTATTTACTACCAGTTAATCACAGAATGATCAATTCACATCTAATTAGTAACAAAGGCCTGACTCTTACAGCAGTGGCATTATTCAGTGCAGTTACAGTTTATCAGTTTTGACGAATACTAGCATCAGGAGAAAGCATCACCTCCTTTACAGGGATGTTTTGTTTGGTACATTTTTAATGTTATTTTTTTCCGATTAGCCTTTTACTTACCCTGAATAATCAATCCTGAGACAAAGTCCAAATCAACTGACTAGTCCAGATTTGTAAATTCAAAGGGTTCAGGTTTGTAAAGTTCATAGAAGAAGACCCAGAATGTGGAGTTTTCCTTAATTACTATTCTTAACTGATTTTGTTGCCAGATTACAGTTGCCAATCCCAGCACCTGAGGTGTGGGCATGTCCAGATCCTACCAAATTCCAAAAATACTTGAGAAGAGGGGCTGATCCTAACTCCTCTGAAATCAATGGAAACTTTGCTAGTGTACTTCCAATTTATCTGAGTGACAATTCACTGAACTGACCTCTTACGCTGCTGTTAAAGAATGAAGATTGTTCTCCATGGTTCTTTATGCATTTTAAGCTAAAACAGTTTATTTGCAAGGCATTACAATTCAAATTCAAAGACTTATGTCAGTACTTGGAAAGAAATTACTCGCATTTTCTAAACAACGTGTAACACCAGTCACATTACAAACAACTTAATCCAAATCGGAGGGGAAAAGATGGAATAACAGGAAAAGTTTTATCAATTGACTGTTCTATTTTCCAGGGTCTGCAGGTCAGGAAAAAACCCAAAACTCAGAACTAAAGTGAAGAACAAGAAGAAGTTGGGTAGGACTGGCACGTATTAAGCAGCATATTCTCTTCATCAAAGCAGGTCAGAATACAACACATCTAATTCCAGTGAAGAAACAAATGCAACTCATTTGTCTTTCATTTAAAGCTCATCTAACGAGGTGAGAGAAAATTTTTAAGCTATATATGAGAAAGACAGCTAAACCAGAGACTGGGAGCAGTACTGCGTCTCTTCTCAGCAAGAAACAGGAAAATAGAAAAGCAACCTGCCTCAAACCCTGTTCTCCAGTCCCTGGAGCGATCCTCCAGAGCCACGGGGTCCCTGCGGTAGGTAGGTGCAGTGTGTGGGGCTTGCCAAGGAGCACTGCACCCCAGCAGAGCCCCAGCACCCAGCTGGCACCGAGCACCTGGGACTGCCTGGCTGCAGCCACAGAGAGAGGAGATGCTGCCCTCTTGCTACAATTCACAATCTCACCTAATCCCAGGGCTGTAACACATGCCCCTTCTGCTGCCATTTTACAGCAACTATTTATTTTTTACACATAGAAAACATACACTCCCGGCTGCGTTTTAGACGCTATAAACCACGCCTCTGCCCTGCGAAACCACGAGGTACCAGCTGAGATACTGCTGAGCATCTGACATGCTCCGAGATCTGAATCGCCCCAGAGAGACACAGCCCGTCACCCACTGCGTGGGAGCACGAAGGGGCTGCTGGAGCCCCTCCCTCGGTGGGAGCGGGTGGACAGCTTGAGCTGGGGACATGCCAGCGTGCCTGGGATACAGCTGCATGCACTCGCCCACCCCCTCCACCACCCCCACGTCTCCTGTGCCCCATGCCAGTTTTGTCCCTGCAGTCTGAGGCTGCAGCCTGTGCATGACAGCTTTCCAGGATCCATGTGTCGCTTCGGTGCTGCGAGGGCTTCCCGTGGCTCGCTTGCACGCTGTCCTTCCCTAGGAAGATTGCCATTTGAGGGTGTTATTCTAACTTTATCATCGGATGGATTTCTTGTTCTCCACTTGTGCGAAGCCCCCTCTGCTTTGCAGCCACAGTTTCATTTCCTTCTGATCGCTGATTTTTCCCCATGTTTATATTTTATTCTGTGCCCTGTAGTTAATGACTGTTGCTCTAGCTGAGATCTGGCAGAGTGTGCGCTGTTGCCTGGCGAGCCTTCTCCTCTTCCCTGATGTATTTATTTCTTGATTTCACCAGGACACAGTGTGGCATTGTAACAAAGTTTGTGCTTTTGCTTACGTGGAGTTTACACAACACACACAGAGCACTGCGAGTGAATTCTGTTTTGTACTTGGGTGCTGTTAACTCCGGTAGCTAACTGCACCCTACACTGGAGGCACAACTTGCAATAGCACATTAAAAAGCGAGTGGAACGGCTTTTAACAGCGTGCTGAGCTCACCACTGCAGGTAGATGAGGCTCTTGCAGATGCAGGCACACCCAGCCTTTATCTTCAGACTTTTTCTTTAATAAGCCTCAACAGCAAGTTTTAATTCAGCAACTCAAAATTGCATTTCTGTCTCAGATCAGAGGAAAAAAAATCAGAGAAGCTACAGCTGTGGCATTAACTATCTCACAACTGGACAACCACATTTCAGTGAGGAGTCATGTCAAACCATTGAAGATGGACCAAATCCATTTGTGCAGGGCCGTTACTCTTTCATCTTTGCTAGCTATCCACTGGGATCTCAGATCTCAGGATTGTTACTGAGGAAATCAGGTCATTAAAAGCGACAGACCAAGGGAATCAGGATGCCTTCTTTTTTCCTCATTGGTATGTGAGCTAGCCTACACCAAACCACTTTTGCCTTGTGAAAAACAGACATCGTAACAATTCTTTCTGAAGCTGACACTCTTGGTATACACTCAGTATTAAAGGGTTTAAAGGACAAGAGCACTGCAGAATTCTCTTACATATATCCAAAATTATAACTAGGCTCCATGTGAACAAAACTAACATCTAAAGAACTTGCGCTGTATTGTTGTTGGTCTTTCTTCTGACAAGACCTCCTGTTGCTTCCCTTCCCTTTGCAGGCTGGATTCATTCACATTTCCACTGCTCCACTGCTCTGTGCTGTTACATTCCCACAGCTCCAAGTGCCTGGAAGCCGTGCAAGAGATCACAACTGCACAGTCACACTGCCATGTAAGGTGCAATGGGATCATCCTGGCCTGTTCTTTTGGAGAAATGCCTCACACTACACTTTTTTCTTCTTCACTGACTTCGCTTTCCCCTTCCATTATGCAGAGGGGGACAGCAAGCCATTCTGAAATGATTGTTTGAGTTTGGTTCAGTGGGTTTCTCACCACGCAGACCCGCTCGCTGTGATATCGCATACAATGAATGTTTGCACAGCAAGCAGTTCCAAACATCCAACATGTAGCAGAACAACCTGGGAACATGTTACTAGTGAAATGAAGGATGACAGCTCATAACAGAATATTCCCTTTAGAATATTAGCTCTAAAAACCTCCAGAGATGTGTCTCAGACTGTACAGCTAAACACTCCTTCACACTCTTCATTTCCTGACTCATCTTTTGTTTCTTTACATGTTGCTCAAGCCTTTTCTGTCACCCAATACATATTTTTTTCCTTCAAAGATGACGTTCATTGACTCATGCTTTCTGCAGAAATATGGCTTGCACAATGGAAAGGAGGCAGAAAGGAATTAGGAGATGGAGGGAGGACTCATAACCAGAACCCACTTCCTGCAAATACTCCACATCTTTTGCTTTTGGCACTCTCCCAACAGCATGCTGCTCACTAATGATGGGTCTTTGGGACAGAGAACTTATTTCCTTTTGTGTCTGGAAGGGGACTAACTGCCACTATGTAAAGGACACCGTTATTCTGACCCTGGAGAAAGGGCTGCAAGATGACGCCTCTTCTCCTCTGAGGCAGGAACAGTGTTTTATTCTGCACTGAGACAGCATCCAGAAGGAAGAGATCACAAACAGAACTCTAAGATACATGACAAGTAATTAAATAATAAGTAATCCTAATTAACACATTAAATACACTGAGTGATAAAAAGTTATATTTCAAGAGTACAGAAGCAGAACGTTGTCTCTGCATAAAATACACTGAATGAGAAGTACTCCCCTCGCTGCCCCTTTCACCTTTCCAACTCTTCACCTAATGGCATCAGGATTTCATTCCCCTCTTTCTACTCTCCCCTGTATTTAATTATTTTTCTTTACTCAGCAAATCCCTGTAAAGTCTGAGTGCCATTTATTTATGTATTCATTTCAACTAGTTACTGCTTACCTCATCCCACTCCAGAAGGTAGCTGGTGATTTTTGAGCCGTTATCAAGGGGTGCCTATGAACAAAAATAAACAAAAGGTGATTCGGGGAATAAGAGAAAACTACTTCACCCCCAGGCAAATGACTACAGTTTAAAGTGAAACCAAAGCTTGGGGCTTGCACACAGCTTGGCAATCTCTTAAGGAATACTGAGAAGAAGCTGGACATAATGAAACACATACATTTTAAAAGTCAAGTCAGTGCATGGGGAGGGATTTGTCAGAGTACAGCAAGTTCAAGTCCCTTACTGAGAAATTACTGTCTCAGCTTTCAATTATTTCCAACTGTTATGCACACTATCAGTAAACTGTATTTTTCACTGCTTTCTTGCCCAACCCAAGCATTACCTACCTTCCATTGTAAGGTTAAGGAGCTTTTGGTCCTGTGCGAGGGCTTGGGTGGGAAGGGACACTCTGGTGCTGCGCTGTGAGTGGTGAAGCTTACTGGCTCTGAGCAGGATCCCTTCACTGAGTTGTACATTGCATATACCCTGGAAACAGCATTCAAATGGGTTATAAATTTGCTGACAGTTACAAGACGAGGCAGCACTGCCTCAGCCATAATATTCAACTACCAAAGCACCCACGATACTCTCCACTAATGATAGATTTCTCACAGACCAGCGGTTACCGTTATTCTACTTCACTTGATACAAGTATGCAAAAAAATTCACAGCAGAAAAGGAATATTCCAGTGTTTTGTGCAAATACTCCCATAGAACACTGAGTTACCATCATCATCTTTCCTTCCACCCCTATTTCCCTGCCTATTGCCAGACTTTCACACACCGCACTAATATCCTCTTCATAATACATCAGAAAGTATGAACTAGGGAGAAAATGATATAAACTTTAATGCCTGGTCTACACCTGATTCAGATGTACCATGTTGAGTTGTGGTAACTGCTGGTCTCCTTCCCACAGGTACAAGCTTCTCTTACACAGCTCTGGTGTCAACAGGTAGTGGACCTCCTGGATTAGAACTAACACAGCTCAGGAACGTCGCTCTGATACATTAAAATCTTCAAAGCAAATTTGATTTCAGGCCAATACTCAATATATTAGCACAGAGGGGGATTTACAATACCAAATGATGTGGGAAACAGAATACAATATGGTTGAGCACTTCTTCACGAGGTGCTTTTCTCGAAAAAGTAATGATGTTATTTTTTCCCTTCACTTTTTCCACAGAGGAAAATAAAAGTGTAAATTGGAAGTCTTCTACTCAAAAAGCTGTTCCAACCGTGCCCAGCTATGACCTCTGAGCTGGCTGTAGCTATTGTGTACTTCAATGCAGAGTTTAAGAAAGGGCAATTTCTAAATTTGTTCTCAGTAGATAAGAGTAATTTAATGTACAATGGCCACCTACGTAGAATCCAACCTTACGGGGGAGGTTCACAAGAGCTGCTATAAGTGCTGCTTTACTCATCACCTGTTAGCAGTCAGGAGTGAAAACAAATGCAATTAATTAATTGAGCCTGCATCTGGCAAGTGGTATGTGCGCACACCGGAAAGCAGCGTAGCTAAGCATCACACGCATGCCACCGGGGAATACAACCAGGAGAAAAATGAGCTTAACGAGCATCTTCTGCAAGTCTTTGGAACACTGAGCACAGCCATCTGAAGCTACAAAAGTCATACTACTCGAAGCAAAGCAGGCGGTAGGGTCAGAGCAAACCAAGATGCCCTGGGTGCCCAGCACAAGCAGCTTGTCTGCATGGAGCTGAAGCCCTGAGAGACGCCGCCAAGGTTAAGGTGACCCAAGGCGATCTGCTGAGTCACACTAATTTCTTTATTCAACAGATTTATTTCTTCACAGTTGTTAATACTTAACACAGCTTCAGTGAAGAAAAAAAAAATAAATGTCAGGGAAAGCAAACAGCCAGCCTTTTCATTGTCAGTTCCCTCCACTACAAATGCATGCTGCTGCTTTTTAAGACTTTTATATTTGGCTGTCGCTTCTTTTTAAACAAAACTTACTGTTAAATGTTCACAAACAGTTTATTATTTGGCAAACCTGCAGGAAGGCAGAGAAAGATGGAGGTAGGGAGAAAGAAGTCAGGCAGGAGATGGGGCAAATACCCCCAAGGCCCCTAAAAAATGGCATGAGACCTCAATGCCATGCTGCACATGGCGACCGCTCTGCTGACGGAAGCTGGCTTCAAAAGTGATGCTCAACTGCCTACAGCAGGAAGCTCAGCAGAGGTTTACAACCTTCTCCTCACTACCATCCATTTGCTGCCACGACTAGGACTACTGCCCAGCCCAGGAGCCTGGGTCTTTTACTTATTTACAAGTTACTTCTGGTCTTGTGCTTCTACTTGAGAAGTTCATTTTAGGGCTCCATTAGAAAATATCCTCAAAGAAAAAGAAGCTCTAGTATCAGAGAAAGGCAGATGCATTTTGGTGTTGAGTCTTTTTTAGAGCTCAGAAGCAAAGTGTTTGTTCTTTCAAGTTCTACAAACAGTAGCAGCCTTGATGGGAAAAAGCACGCCAAACCTAGCCCTTGTCTGGAAAAACAGAAAGAAACAATAGAATGGAGTGAAAAGAATTTTTTTTTAAAAGGATATAGAGTACAAGTGAACAGGATGTGAATTTGAAGCCTTGGTTCATAAGTGAAGTCTTTAAAAAAAACCCAACATGAGCAAGTAACAACACAAATGGTGTTAAAAACATCAGGTAGCAAAACTAAGAAGGTGTTAATAAATGTGCAAACCACACCTTTACAATCAAAGAGAATTATGCTCTAAAAATATCAAGACAGGCCAGTGTGAATCCATTTTTTTTAAATAAATGCTGAAATTACTATGGTCGGATCAGCAGATTTACTTCATGAAGCAAGCAGTGCTTATGCAAAAACTGTTCTGGAGTACTTTCAGTGCTAGCACACCTACACCACAGTAATTGGACAAATGCCATTTGCTTTAGACAAATTTTGAAGATGCTTGAGGTACCACACTTTGATACACAAGCACTTCCAGGCATGTTACACATATAGACAGTAATACAGATATGTAGATATCTTTTTTCCCCTCTTACTATAGCACTGACAGCAACATGACAGAAAATGTATTGTTCAAAAAATACTCTTCTAACTTAAAGTCCGAGACAAAATCTATGAGAAAATATCTAGAAGCCACTGAAAAAACACCTACAGAGGTGACCATAAAATTCTTGAGCTACGCTGTATAGTTCGATAAAAACTTTCACATTTACTCTAATATAATTGAAGAATTTATGTTTAAGTGACATTCATAGTCACACTAACTCACCTGACGTGATAATCGGTTGCTGGCCTAAGGTCTTTCAGGTTATATTCTAATTCTTCTCCACTGCAGGAAAAAAGACCAAAACCAACAAATCAACAAATTATGAAAAGCACTATCACACTTAGCACAGCTAGTGATTTTCCAGTGACCAGCAACTCCCTTATAGCATGATTTGAAAGAAGAAAAAAAAAATTCCACCACAGAAAAACAGTAGTAAACAACTTACAAACGATTTGTCAACACATTCATGTTTCTTGAATATTTAATAAAGTTCTGTATACATAGCAGAAAAGAAGTATCATGCCATATATATGTATATTCACACACACAGTAAACTGGCTATATGGGTTTGTTTCAATGCTATCGCTACACTTTGTTGATATTGGCATAAAGCTCATCCTGTTTTTCAACCCTCCCAGAGCTGAAAAGAGCAGAATCATTACATTACTTTTGCACTTTTTGCACATTCACTATTTCAAAATACCTTATCAACAGTGAGAGTCATTGAACTTCAGAGGAAAAAGTACAGTTTCTTGTACAACTAACTTATTTGCTTTCTCTTCCAGAACCACACTCTCTGTGAGGACCATGGCAAGGAGACATTTAATTAATGCCTTAACCCCTGGACCCAAATCTCTTCCATACCAAGAAAAGGAAAAGCACAGAGTTTCAGACCTTTTTAGTAAAAATCCAGCACATAACCTATTAATTTAAAATGTAGCCAACATAGTTAGGGCTATTCTCATTTCTTTCAGCTTGTTTGCCGCTAAATGAAGACTAGGCTCAGTCATGTATTGCCAGTTCCATGAAGTTATAGGTCAGTGCTTAATAACCAATAGCCATCTCATCTAAGCGCCTGGATTATTCATGATTTTAATTAAAATATGGGAAAAAATAAAATTCTCAATTTAGCATAAAGAAATATTTCATAAATAACTACAGAAATACAGGGAGAGATCTTAAAATCAAAGAGAACAAAATCAACCAGACTGCTGAGCTGCCAGAAATCCACCAAGACAACTTGTTTTTTTCATATAGTCCAATGCTCTGCAAAAGCAGTTTTTTCCCCTCTGACATGAGTGCACCTCCTTGCACAGACAATGTATTCAACATATTGCAGCCTTTCTTTTGCCTATAGTAATAATAATTACTGCTGCTCGTGATGGAGCGTACCACATTAAGCTAATGGCTGTACTCTGCCCAGCAGCAAGAGACAGATTACCACTCACAGCTTTAAAACAGATGCACAACATTTCATAACCAGGAGAAAATGTGCAGCCATCACACCAGCAAGCACAACAAGTACTAGAAAGTCTCCTTCCCATTTTAAGAGCTCAGCAGCACACATTAACCTAAAGAGATGCTTACACTGGCTCACAAACAACTAGTGTAAACACCAGGGAAAAAAAAAAAAAAAATCAGGAAGTGTTTCCCTGGTTAATATGCTCTTTTTATATTACCCAAGACAGTTCATGCAGACCTGCCTTCAGCATAGCAGGAGGAATACCCTAATTCACAGGACATTTTAAGCATGGAGATAGTTTGGTCTCAAGAGGTACTTCCATAAATGCTGCACCACCTGGACTCTATTTGGGAAGGATTAGCTATTTCACAACAGTCGAGGTCACATCTCAACATTTTCTATCCCCGACGTCATTGGCGGGGAAAAAGAAAGGCACAACACCATATGTACTTGATCACAGAACGAGCTCAGAGGATCACTGGAAGGAGAGACAGAGAAATCCCTCAGAATTTTTCCTGAAGAATGCTGAGAGCCAAGCATTTGGGTTTTTCTGGGGAGCCTCTATAGCCTAGTGATTGGCGTGCTCCCTCCTTTGCTCAACGCCACAAAGACACTACAAAGGGGTAAAGCCCTCAACTTTTGCTCGTTAGCTCAAAAAGGATGCTTTATCGTTCTTAATTCTGCACATCCACACAAATCTAGCCCATTAGGAAGGCAGATACCCCGCCCTGCATGCTATATACTAAAGGCTTTGACATTTAGCACGAGAGAAAAAGTAACCTTTTCATTGGGAATGGGAGAGACGGCATTGTGTGCAAGATCTGCCCTGTGCCAGGTAGGTGAAAGGGGAAGGCAGTTAGGGACCTTGTGACACGCACTCAACGTGCTCACCACAAGCTCCTGCAGCAAGAGGGGCTGACGGGACAGCGAGGGAGCAACTGCAGGGTGTTCAAATGTGCCTTTATTTCTGCGACTGATGTGCATGCCAAAACACACCCTGAAAAGCTCAGAAAATTTATTCCTAAAGAAAACACAATTTGAGAGCAACACAAGTGTAAAAATGCTGCCATTACCTGTAAATTATCTTGTATTTTCCATCCCTCCCTTTATCCGATAAGGCAACCTCGTAGGTACAGGTGTAAGGCAAACCGTTGTTGTGTCTATCTGCATTTAGAAGGCCGGTGGGAGGTGACCAGGAAAGTAAAACTGTTCTTGCTTGAATATTGGTAACCTAGAGAAGAAACATCAGTTACTCTCAATTCCAAGAAAAACACTATTCTCAGTATTTGCTTTCTGATTGCATCTTCACAATCAATTTCTTGTAAAAATGAAATTTCAGAGCTAGAGGTGAAAAGCAAAGGGACAGAAATGGTCATCAGCAACACAAACAAAAATACAGATTCCTGGCATGAACTAATCTCTAACAGATGAGGAAAGCAGAGATGTGCCCCTGTAGTGAGCTGGCTCGCCGTTGTCTGAGCGTGCAGTGAAGGATGCCTTGCACCATTCTGGAGGTACCTGCTGCCACGGCCATTGCCAGGAGACAAGGGGAACTAAGTGGAACAATGACTTTATCCTACAGATTGTTTTGTACACAATTACTTTTCTCAAGTTTTTGTTAGGGAGATTGTCTAATAAAACTCTGATGGTTTTTTCTGTCATCCTGCTCCTTCTTGTAATTTGAGACAGCAACAATTCAACTGCAAATACATTTAAAAAAACACAATTCAGTCTGCAAGGTTATGCTCGCTCAAAAGCATGAAGTCCAATCTGTCAATTAAAAATTCACAAATCAATCACTTTGTGCCCTGGGAAAAAGAGTGCCCGTACAATCTGTTGCCACCCCTGGCCACAGCTCTACACAATGCCTCAATGGCAGATGGGTGAGGATTCTCTTTTATTAAAACATGGCAAAAATACCTCAATCCCCTGCACCAAAACAACTTCATCCCTCCACCAGGGCAGCGTATTCTTCTGGAAATGCAGGTCCAAATAACTCTAGACGGCCCGAGCTGACAGAACGAGCATCACCTTTCTCACCAGGAGAGCCCGCTGGCACAGTGCTGGAGGCATCGTTCACCAGCGGCGTGTACCAAACAGCAGCTTTCCAGAGAACAGCCGCCTGTTATCAAACCAAGAAAACAGAAGGGGGGAAAAAAAAAAATCTCCCCCGCCACTGTCTCAAAAGAAAAAGAAATAAAAAACCAACAGTTGCATTGGCTATCTTGGAAAGACAGCACAACGCTTTTACACATGCCTTCTGAAAAAAGCCCAGGGAAGCCTCCAAGCCTCCATAGCCTCAAACTCTCTGCCCCAACTCTCCACTTTTTGTAATGAAAATGACTACATTTTTCTTTCTTAATTGTAGTGAAACTGTAAAGAATGGTTTTTTAGCTGGCCTCCATGAGGAAGAAACAAAGCACAAGGTTTTATATTCTTTATTCATTTCTCCTATGCATCAAATTTCACTGGTTCTATCATTTTAACAGATTTTTCCAACGCACAGAGCAGAACGTTGTTATTTCAGAAGGTGTAAGATGAATGATGCAGGTGCTTAGTTACACATTTCCTACACTTTTATTGGGACAAGTGAAACACCTTACCCAGAAATGATTTGGTAATGAAATAATAGCAATCAGCTGTCAGGGACTGCTTGTTTACAAATCCAGCTCCTGGATATCTTTATATAATGGAGAATATTTAACTTCTCACACGAAAACACATTGCTTCCAGCTGAAGAGCACTGCAACTGTTGTGTGTGACACCCATATATCAAGCAGATTCCTTCTGAGCAAGTCATAAATCTGTTTTTAACAGACTGACAAGCAGGTGACACCACAAGACGTCTCATCTTAAACTCCACGCTCTCAAAAGTTAAAGATTTTAATTTATAGCAGCACACTTAAGTCTTGCCAAAAATAAAACCTCTGTTCAACCTGACGTGAAGAACAAGTTGTAAAGCAAGAAGTTTTAAGCAGTATGAAGCTTTTTTTTTTTTTTTTTGGTAAAAAAATATGAACATGCAAATTCTTGTATGAATTTTCATGGGATTTCTTGTTCTAGTCACATTTTTCTGATGCTATGAAATCAATGTTTGCTTCAAGAACTTGGACCAGTGAAAACTGAGACTGGATTAGATAGCTTATAAGAATCGGGAATGATTCAAATAAGACTGATAAGTTAAATTTTGGAGATATATATACACATATGTGAATGAAATCGTGACAAAGATCTTTAGAGCTAAAAGTCTGTATTTTAAACAATATTTTGATTAGAAAACTGGATAGTAAGATCCAGATAGACTTTTTTTTAACATATATTACTACTATGCCAGCTCAGCCCATCAACATGCACTTTCTTTTATTATGGAAATATGCTTGCATAATTGTTTTTCATAAATTCAGACAGACTTGGAGCTGGAGGCATGATATCCTGCCAATGTTCTATTGAAATGTTTTTCTCTATGACTACTCACAAGGACACACGTATATATTCTGCGTACGGCAAAAACTCTGGCCTTTCATGAACTTTAGCAATCTGTAAAAAGTTAGGTCTTTTAGAGTTTCTTAAAATAAGAGAGTATCTTAGGGACTAACTGCTAGAAAATGCCAGACTATTATTCCGAAGTCAGTGTGCAGACATTTCCATGCAGAGGCTAAAAGTCCAAAGCCAGTTGCTCAGCGGCTCCAGCTACACCATTAACTGCTCACTGGAACAGCATTCTGAGCTGCTGTGGTGGTGTTAGGTACACGGGAACTGCTGGGGGAGGTTTAAAAATAAACACCAGAAATCATTAAATCCATTTCTTAGCTGCACTGAGTACACACAGCAAGTGTAGTAAAGCAAGTGAGGGGTCACTGCCTGTACGATAAAGTCAGAAAAGGCAAACCTACACGGTCCCCAGGTACAGAAAGCAGAGCAGTACCGTGCACGTCAGCGTGAGCACTGGGAAGGGATTTATTTGTAGGGCTAGAGATAAACTTATCTGCTGCTCACCCGCTAACAGGCTCGATACAGGCTCACATTTACCAGCCACAGGCGTATCTCTTCAATATCAGATTTAATGGCCAATGCCACCACTTAACTTTAACAAGGAACTCCTACCTGGAGCAGGAAGCACCAGCTTTGCTGTGAAAAAGGGTAAGTTAAATAAATGGGGTTATGATACACTGAGAATAACAAGCAGGCACTCACAAACCAGCTCACCAGCTTTAACTCCAACTTTTCTCGCTTATAAGCTTAAAGAGGGCAGATTTAGACTAGACATTAGGAAGAAATTTTTTCCTGTAAGGGTGGTGAGGCACTGGCCCAGGTTGCCCAGAGAAGCTGTGGATGCCCCATCCCTGGAGGGGTTCAAGGCCAGGCTGGATGAGGCTTTGAGCAGCCTGGGTTAGTGGGAGGTGTCCCTGCCCATGATGATCTTTAAGGTCCTTTCCAAGCCAAACCATTCTATGATTCTATTACACCTGGGAAAGCAAGCACCTTCCAAACGTACTGAGCAGCTGAACAGATCTGGAGCAGCCCTTTCCATGCTGTACGGCACAGCCCAGCTAACATCACAGCGCTAGGCTTCACGTCACTACTGAACGTACAGGCATAAATTCTTAGCTGGAAGTAAAAACCAGTTTATTGTTCATTAATGGTGCCGTAAAATACAACCAAAATACAAGCAGCCAGAGCACCTCTTCATAGGCCGGGCAAGTAAACCTTTGTGCTGCTTTCTAGGTACCCCAGCCTGTCTCATCTGTCCCCAAAATTGCTGTGCTCGCTTTGAACAGGACTGCCGGGGCCTTTTAGCCAAGACCTAACAAAAGATTCTCCCACAAGGATTTTTATACATCTGGTAAAAAGCACAGTTAATTAGTTTCTGAAAACTTCTCCGTTTACACAATAAATGTCTGCTTTCCACGCTATCAAAACTCAGTGGTGTAAATAATTATTTTATAAAAGCCCCTGGGAAAGAATCCCAGTTCCTGCACTACTTTAATAAGGTTACAAGACTGATGAATATTGCTCCTTCCCGTCTTTCAGGTAACGAACAATGTTTCTGTACAACTTTCATTATCTTTCAAATTCCGGGTTAGCATTCACAGGCATCGTGTGGTTCAGGGTTTCATTGTATGTGTGAGAACTACACTGCAAGCAACATTCATTTACTCCCTCGAGGGCAATGTTTGAAAGACACGGGGGTCAAATGAATTCACGGTTATTACCGGGTCAAGATTTTGCTTTTAAACTATGGCTCTAATCCTGCAATTTTAGGCAAAAATCCCAATGATTAAATATGAGTTTCGCTGCAGAGCAAGTCAGCAGGAGCAGGATGCCTTGGGGAAAGTCAAACTCATGTTTGAGCTCCGACTCTGCGGACCTGCAGCGTTTCCCTGCGGGAGGTGACGTCCCCCCACGCTGCTCGGCAGCAGCGACGCTGCCCCCCGCCCCTTCGGAAACCCAGAATCAGGTTTCCCTTCCCTCACCAAGGTATTTGCTTTAAAGAATGCCTGTCTGCGATAATGCAAATTAAAAATATATTTCAGTTTAAATGAATACATGGTGGGGGAAAAAAAAAGCAAAAGGCTTCTTTTAAAATTTTTGCTGTCAAAGAGATAAAACTATGACTGAATTTACAGTTTGGCTGCACATCTCAAACAGGTAACAAGATCTGCCATTGAGAACAGACTTTTTATAAATTAATCATTTGAAAAGTGGGTATATTTTGTACTTGGAAAGGTGAGAGAGACTTTGTCACAGAGAGGTACCTGGACAAGGTAGATAAAAGAGGGCTCCAAGTGATAGCACGGCTGCGGACTCTCCTGCAGGAGTTGCCCAGAGGGCTGATCCCTTCAGATGGCTTTGGATGGGGGACAGCAGCTCGCTTGGACACACAGGGCCATGTGCTGCAGACACAGCATCGCTCAGCTTGCCGCTGACCTACTGCTCTGTGCCCTTCTGTTCTAATTGTGTCACTTCTTTCTACACAATCATTTTTCTATACATTGATTCATTTTTCATTCATATATGAATAAGGCTCAGGAAGAAAGATGGCCCAGTTGACTATTTATGCATAATATGATGTATTTCTATCAGATATAATACTGACTATGTACAGACATAATCATTCATAGCAATTAATGGCTTGGGAGACTCCTATGAGTTTAATTACTCACAAAAGTCAGTTATCAAGAGAATAATAGATAACCCCCAGCATCTTCTCACTAAATGTTATTAGTATTGAACTAGCACTTACGTTTTAGATTTTTTTTTTAAAGATTCCTATTTTTGTAATGATTCAAAGAAAATTATTTTTGTCTATTGGTAATTTTCTGCTCCCCTCTGCTTTAAGTGCTGTGGTTACCATCAATCTAATTGTACATATCTCAGAATCCTGCAAACTGCTCAAATACCTTCTCTCCTTACTCTGTAGGTATAAGTATGAGATAACACATTTTTCATGTCGGCTCTCCAGATCTCTGCAAAGGCACCTAGCTGTGGCATTTTATCAGATCAGCAACATTCAGGTAGCCCTCGACACTAAAATATTGACTCACTTTGCACAATAAACTAGTCTGATTTGGCAATAACTCCACTTTCTTCCCTTCTGATCTCCCAGAAACTCTTCTCTCAAGTCTTCAGCTTAGTATTTCACTCGTCTCTGCACAAAATAAAGCAACTTTCCTTACAAACAGAAACTCGGGCTGCAGACCCCTGGTATTTATCATCTCTGCAGGTCTGGTTTAGATTCTGCTTGTCTTTGAACTTGCTCTGGTAGCTGCCATGACAGTAGGATCCAACACCTACTGATTGAGTGATTTAAGACTGAACACCTTTCGTATTTATTCAGAACAAAAGCAGAACAGATCCTAAAAATAAATCTCAGCCTGTGCTCATGCCTGCCTCTCCCTGAGCTCTGCCACTTCTGCATCTCAGGAACAGCCGCTCCTTCATGCTCCCACTGCAGAATTTCTTTATACCGGCCTCTACCAGCTACTATTGAACCCAGTATTTAGACGAGCTTTCCAAATACTGTTTTGTTTTTATTTCCGTATTTGTTTACTAGCTTTCCAGCTGGACAGAGAAGAGCCCTGGCAGAACAAAGGGGGTAAAACTCCCAAAGCACAGCCATCTCCCTCTGCCTCAGGACTGCTTCTTCCAGGGCTTAGTTGGACAGTTCATTGAGATCCACTATATCCTTCTGGTTTTCATTTGACACACCAATGAAAAACCATCACATTCAAAGGGCTTACAACCAGATTTATTAATAACCTTACCTGACTGCGGTCTCACACAGTGTTATAGTTATTTACATGGTGATTCAATTCCATTACAATTCACATACTTTTATGGCTCACACAAGCTTAGAATACAGCAATTGCCATTGAATAACAGATTTAGCTTAATTTAACCATGATTACATACATAAATTGCTCATGACAAATAAAATTAAACCCAGGGGAAGAGGGGGTAGGAGCAATGTAAATCATCCCTATAAGCTGTGTTCCCCACTGCAGTAATAATACTGGGAGTTCTCCCCTGGAAATGGGCAACTGGTGCAGTTCCCGCAGTGGGCAGAGCCCAAAAATACCCACAAGCACAAAAGATGCTTCAAATTTATATCCCAGAAAAATGAGTTAGATATATACAGCAGCAACAATCTATCAAGGAAAAAATTCAGCAGTATGTTGGGACACAATCCACTGATCATATTTGATGCTTTTTGTGTGTGTGTGTGTGGTAATTTGGAATCACATACCTGTGGTTTCTCCATTCCAGAAAGAATGTCTTGAACCCTTTTTGTTTCTGAATCAAATTCTGTAAAATAGAGAATGTGGAAATAGGAAGAAAAACAAATTACCAAAATTAAACAAAAATGTCATCTATGTCAATAATTCTTCATGAATTTGTAAATAGGAGAGGGACAGACATTACCTGCACAGGAGCATCAGGTGTTTTGTTCTTGTGAATTTAAGGTATGCAGTTACATAGATTAATATTAAAAAAATTATAAAGGAGAAAAAGGAGGGAATTAAGTTTCCAGTAATTGCAGATAATCAGAAAGTTGGGATTATTTGTGGAGGTGTCCTCCACAAACAATGTTATTAATTGGGATTTGCTTTCACAGAGCAAAACCATCCTGTTTCCAAAGCTCGGCTGTGGAAAAGGCTCAGGGGTTTCTAGAGCTTAATTACTGCTGAACTTACTCCTGCTTTGTTAACCAAACACATCTACTCCATCCTTACTCGCCAGAGCACCAGGCTGCTGGAGAGGACGAGCATCCTTCTTGCCCTGTGCAGGTAAAGCCCAGCCTAGCTGTGCAGGGCATCTGCCTCCAGCCCTGGCACGCACCCGCAGCCGCCTGTCCTTAAATGCTGTTACCATGTAATGCTCACAGCTCTACCAACAGCTGCCTGACAAATCTGGAGGTAATAAAGCCATGCCAGGCTAATTTGGCTGCCCGATGAGCAGTTAGTCTCCCTCCCTGAGCCTTGCTCCAGGTACAGCAGCTCTTGCAGGGGCTCTGCAGCATTATCACAGGGCAGGGGGCGAAATACTTCCCCTAAATTAGATGGATTAATTGAGCACAGAAGGTGCTGCAAAGGCAATCATTGGAGCAGTGGAATCAGCCTTTCCCCCATCCTTCCCCCAAAAAAATGTCTTGAGGTAAAACATCAGCTTAGAGTAATGAGGTGACACAAAGCAGCTTTATTCCTTTTGGACCGCAGCACTGAGAGGCCTCACTTTCCACTACAGTCTTCTCTAATGGAAAACTAGGAACATTTTTTTCTGTGTTTTTTTTCTCTCTCTTTTTTTTAATATTAATGTAAAAGGTTTGCTAGCCAGAGCAGAAGAATACATCACACCTAAAGCAAAATGAGCAGGACCTCTTTATAAAAAGAGTACAAATTTGGCATAGGAAGCAAAAATTATTAATAAAGCTGGTAAAATCAGATCAACAGCTTTCACAATGATTCCCCCAAAGCCTGACCTACTTCTCGTAGCCCAAGAATGTGTCTTTATTTTTGTCTGTGACCTGCTTTAAAAAAGTACATCTTCTTTTTAAAAATTCCATGTGCTCAGCTGCCAAAAAATAGAGTTGGCTGAATGCTGATGGCAGAACTCCAGTGTAAATGCCCATCTCTCCCTACAAAAATGCACCGTGGTGTGGAGTGGGAATGACAGATATCCTGCTCCGTGCCTTCCTGGATTCCTTTTAGTCTCAGCCACTTGGAAAAGAAAGGAGTAGCAATAATTCAGGAAAAGAGGAAGATAGTGTGATTTTTTTTTTTTCCACAGTAGATAACCCTTAGAGTGTATTATAAGTGTATAAAGTGGCAGGATTTAGCCAGTGTAAGATAATACTAACTTGAAAACTACACGGATGGATTAAAATGGCTATGGAAAAGGTCGAGATGTTGATCCAAGTGAAAATGTCAAAGTTCGGAGTGTTTCAGAATTTGGGGTTCCCTTCAGCATCAGTACAGAAGCAGGACTGTGCCACAAAAGCCTAGATCCAGATCTGGAAACTGTGGAGGTCCTGTAGGCTTACCTCAAAGGGATGCTAATCAGAAGCAGCTTCTGCAGCTACAGAGTGTAACAAAAATGCTGCTACTATTTTATTGAAAGTTTATGGTTATTATGTCACCCCTAATTACAACCCCCAGAAGCTAAGCGTGAATCATTCTCAACCTTAAATCCCAAACATGTGGACTGAATTTTCTTTCCTCCCTCTGCTTTCTAGCAAGGATGCTATCTGTGTCACATTAAGCAGGAGAGGAAAATAAACCCTGAAGCCCAAAGAAATCTCACTTCCCTCTCCCGTGAAAAACAATTGCTTTGTACAGTAACTAAGTCCTCTGACCTCACAGGTCAGGGCTGAAGGTTCAAGCTGCTCCAAATACAGGAATTGACTCGAAGACCTAAGGGAGTTGGGTATACCCAGCAAATAAATAATTAAGAACCAAAAAAAAAAAAAAAGTACTTCAATCAGATTTCTCAGTGAAGTTCTACTAAGGAAATTCTTTGTACTAGCTCCCCAAATATGTACCCTGTTCACAAGGAGAAGGCTTTGAGTACCAGATACACTGAAGATTTGAGTTATTAAAGACACGTGGATATTTATGTGGACAATGCAGACATTTATGCCACCAAGAGTTTACACAGATAAGCTGGAGGTGGAACAAGAGAGGTCTTCTTCAAAGATTTAGTGGAGAGGGAAGGAGGGAATGGGACAAACACAGACCTAAGGTCTATGTGAGTGCAAAAAAATTAAGAATTTGAGGTTGATGAATAATACATATGTGGATGGGCGCTGCATCACATTTTCTAAAGAATAAGATGTACCAGATGCTGCACACATGGTGACCAACGACGTCAGATATCGTCTATGCTGAACCTCGCGAGTGTTCACACGTGAGCCTGGGCAGGCACAAGGGATGACTGGCACACACCAGCCACTTCATGTGTACACGGCATATCCCACATCGCCGTTTTGCTCATGCCACGAATAATTTTACAAGAACAACAGCCAAGAAAGTGAAGGCTATAGTAAGAAGCGCCTTTTCATCACAACTTTGAAATCACTGTACCGTAAGGAAAGGACAGTGTGTTCCACAGAGCCCTGCACTGAATTCAAACAAAAAAAAACCCACATAAGAGGTAATTCCCTGTGAAAACAGAGCAAACGTAAAATTAAAGACAGAAAGCAACAAATGTACGTGAATGATGTCCAGAATAACACCAGAGAATAGCTCAGGCTGGAAGGGGACCTAAGGAGAGGTCATCAAGCCCAGTCTCTGTCTGAAAGCTAGAAAAAAACCAGCACAAAACTGTTCCATGGAAAAACTTGTTAATAAAACTGAAGCCAACCTTTTTGGGAGAGAGAAAGCAGCTCACAGAACCGTCACCTTCTTAGAGTATTTCAAATACTTAGTTTCCCATTTCAAGAGCCATAAAAAATTCTCAGGCTTCTACGGATGGTTGATCTCTATTCAGTAATAAACATAATTATTCACAGTCTCCTGAGCTAGACTAAGTGAAGGAGAACAAGACCTGTCATGAATCCCTCCCTCAGCAGAAAGTTGGTCTTATCTGCCAACCTCTCATAACACATTAAGTGTCAAGCTCAACGTATTTCTCCCAAGCCAAAAAAAAGAGCTGAAATCCTTCTGAAAAAAAAAAAAAAATTGATAGGGGAAAAAAAAAACCAAACCACAACAACCTTATATGCTCTAAGGCAGATAACACTGAATTGGTGAAAAGCCTTTTTCCCCAGCTCACTATTACTCATCCACCACTGAGGACTATTCTATTAGATGCCTCCTTGGAGCATTTAGGGACGAGGAGCATGAGCATCTCCCTGACATCACAGATGCAGTGGCAGAAAGGTGGGGAAGAACAGGAGGAAGAAAAGGGGAAGTCTTGATATAAAACAGAAGACTAAAATTCAGGAAAATTACCTACAACTGCTCAGAACAGGTGGCGGGTAGCTGAGCATGATTCACCTACTGAGCACTAACTGTCCTTGAGTAACAGGCAGCTGATCTGCTTTTAAATCTTTGGCCCCTCCTCTCTGTTCCTCATCTAGTCAAGCACTGAGTATCTGACACAAACACACAACAGCTCTGTATGTCAGCCCCCGAGATCAACACCAGGGCTTGCGGAGAGAAGCAGAGGACCCGCGCCACTTTCTTCCTTTGCCATCGGGACCAGAAGTTCAGTCACGTCAAGGAAGAGCCCAACTAACACTCCAGGTCATTGTCCCGTTATAACTTTTCCTCTCAACATCTGTTCCCCACATCTGTTATGGCAAAACTCTTCCTCCTAGGAGGAAGCTGGGGGTGGGGATGAATTCCTTGTGAATGCTCAATGAGGTCCTCTGAGGGAGAGCACAGAAATCTGAGTTATCCTGTAGACCTCAGTGTCTCACAGACGTTATAGCTGTCCCAATCCCAAGCACTAGGTTCCCATTCCCAAGCCGTGGGTTATTTGGATCCAAGGTTTCAGACTAACCTTTCGCAGCTGAGAAGCCAGCTGTAAGACCTGGACCACATCTAAGTTTGTATTTTGGTCATCTCTCCTTTTTTTCAAAGTTTTTGGGTCAGAACCAAAACTCCACAGATACAACCAAGAGTAAATGTCCCTAAAAATTAAAACATTTTCCCAGCAGCTGTTTGCTGCTAACAGGGTTTCACTGCTAAGTCTTGCTGAACTAAAGCCTTTTATTATATGCTTTCGTTTGCCTGCATCTATGTTCCTTTCCGCACGTACAGTACAAATATAATTTTCAGACCTTTCCAACCATACTTTTGAACACCAAGCACAGCTTTAAAAACAGGAAAAAAAAATACTTGTCATTTCAAGGTAAGTTTGAAGTTTCCATGAATAGTTTTCATGTTTGCATGAACAGCAGCTGTATATGTAAATGGTTTGAAAAAGCTAAAAGCTCTAAACTAATTAAGTTTTTCCCATTGCAAATACAGATTTTTAGGTTTGTTCTGCATTCTTTCCTCCGCAGAGAGGAAAAGGTCCAGCTCAGGACTTAGCTTCTGGCCACAGAAAGTATTTACTGTTTCAACAGCCTTTCCATTCCAAGGGAATGACATCAGCACGAGGACTTTGCAAACTTTTAGTCTAACTCTCAAGCAGAGCTCCGTGCTCACAGATATGCCAGTCATAACATGACATGCTTTCTCAGAATTTGTTCCAGATTTATTGGGGCTGTGACCAGCTTTAATACCAGGAAAGATCTTTTATCAGTCACGTACAGCACAACCTACAGCTCGCAAGAAAATGAACTCTTCAAAACATAGCCCAGCTCCTTAGTGAACTGCCTGCCAGTGTTGAAGCTTAGGACACAAAAAAGAAGACTACAGTCCTCTGAAATGAAGAAGCCTGTATGAAATATACATTAAAAAAAAAACACCTCCTTGTACAAGAACAAACCTAAAAGTGCGGATGCCACACTGAAGCTGAGTCACAGAAACCAGGACCGGAGGGGATGTAACATGGTCATCGAGTCCATCCTCCTACATTGAAACACGACCATCTAGACGTAAACCATTCCTCAGAGATGTCTGCCCAGCCCATTTTTTTAAAAGATAAATAAAAATTAAATAAATAACCTCACGTCCCATGACTGTGGCAATCTCAGAACTTCCTTGGCTGGGCACTCTACCACAGTATCTGACTCGCATCACTGGGAAGATTATCTCCTCAGCTTTCCCTGCTGCACCTTAAACCTATTACCTCTCTCCTGCACACCCACCGTGGATGATTTCATCACCACTTTCTTTGTTGCAACCTTTCACATACTTGACAGCATTTTTCTCTTTAAAGGAAGAAAGCTCATATCTTCCATGCCTGTATTTACCAGATCACAGATCTCACTTACTGCTGTTCTCTGGAATGTTTTCTAAACTGGTCTCCATCCTCCTGAAGATGTGGCAGCAGCCCTGGCCACCACACTCCAGCTGAGGCCCTACCAGCACCAAGTAAGGAGAAACCTACCCGTTTACACAGCTTGCTTTGAGGTTTCTTTGTCTACAGACTAACTTGACTCTTGGTTTTTGTAGTCTACTATACCTCCCAGAACTACTGTGCAGAACTATTACACGGTAAAAAAAAAAAAAAAAAAAAAAGAAAAAAGAAAAAAGAAAAAAAAAAGGCAGGCTTGAGAAGGATTGGCTGAAATGTAATATTTTGCTCTTGTCTTGAACAGTTTTTCCTTCAAGACCATTTTAGTTCTCCTCTCCTGTCCTCCTTCCCTCCCCCTTAACCCACCAATCACTCTCAACCCTTTCAGAGGCTGATATGGACTATAATTTAATAAGAATCAATCCTTATTCCATCCTTCAAGTCCTTAATGAAAATATTGAATAAAATCAGATCTGGGCCAGATTCCTGCCTAATCTCATTTGATGCATCTTCCCAGTTTGTCAGGGAGGCAGTCCAGTGCAGGGCTGTCTGGCTATGTCCTGCCTAACAGATGGAATACTGAGCAGAGCAAATCCAGGGTCACCCTGAACACACAGTGCTTGATGCAACTCTTCTCAGCACCACTTCCACAAGTGGCAAAACTGGGGAGCCCCTTGGAATCAAAAACTTGTGAAAGAAGTATTTATCTTTAAAGCTGTCAATGACACCATGCCAAAATATAATACATAAAGGAAGCTTATTAATTAAGCTACAAATACCTGGATGAGATTTCAACTCTAAATATTAAATATTTCCAATCTCTGCTAATTACAAAAGCTAATAAAAACACTAGTGATAAAGCATGACTGGAGCCAAGTCAGAGAGATCGATGTTATCCAACTTCAAGAAAAGATCCAATCGTTGAAACATGTTCTAATTCTTAAAAAATTGCTGTGCGTGAGCCTCTCACAGAAGTTTTCCATTTCTAAGAGCCTTCCCACTGTTGCTATCTTAATCTTCCTGCTAAAATACCTTACTTGAGGTCTATGAGCTTATCTTTCAGTACTTGACCTTAAAGGCTAAATTATACGTAGGCAGCAAAAAAATCAAGCCACTCCCGAAACAACTGAAGGCAAACAAAACAAAAACCCTGCATAAACCCCAGAAACTTACATTTTCAGATCTCAAATAAGAAAAAAACAAACTCTAGCCGTCCTGACTCATGGGGACATAAAGCAAAGGATGACTGAAGTGTTTGCCTCAAACCCACTATAATTTAGGCATGAATTTAACCACGTGTTTCAGAGATGTCCTGGCCATAGTCCATGTCTATTAACCTGATAGTTTTACATCAACTGCTTCAGTATCCTACTGTGAATGGGGCAGGATATAGGGCAAAATACCTGGAGGGCAAATTCACATCACATGGTCTGTCTCTCTGCTTCCAGCCATCCTTCTTTAACATAAGATACCTGCTATCACATGGATAAGCGTCAGATGTTTTCACGTCAGGCAGGTGTGGAAGCACTCAGACATACATAATGAAGTCACTTCTGCTAAAAAGTGTTTTAAAAATAAATGTAAGTTCATTCAGTCCTCCCTGTCCCCCATATTGTTTTGATGTGTATTTTTCATTGGGATCAAGCAAGGAAAATAAGATCAGTAGTAACCTACAAGGGAAATGAAACGCTGGATGCAAGGGACAAACGGAGTGTAAGTGACATGTTGGGTTTGTTTTTTTCTCTGCTTCTTTGCTGCTACTGCTGGAAGACAGCAATAACAACTCCTACTTTATTGGCTAAAGATCTGAGTGAATTCCTACTGTGAGCATGCAGTTGGTCCATTAGAAGGCAGAAAAGGGCTTTCTTAGTAAAACACAGCAACGCCGTATCTCCACCAGATACATTTTACATCTTAAGAAAGCACTTTGTACCTCTCACAAAGAAGATAACAGAGGTAATGCACCGCGTATGGCCACAGCTGTCTGGCTTTGAAGGAACACCAAATCAAACAATGACATAACCCACAGAAACAGAGACAGCCCAAGCTGAATCTGCTGGAACAACAAACCGCTTACACATAGGACTTCTTCTTGGAGTGCTCTCTTTCGTACTTTTGACTTGCTTTAGCTTATTTTCTGTGTCAAAATAGATTTTTTTTAATTTTCAGCAGCTTCCCTTTTGCTATTCTGTAACAGCACCCAGCATGCTACGTGGGTTTGAGAAGACAGCAAAAGCTTTGCGGATAAATGAGGGTTGACAAGCAGGCTGCCACGGGCTGCGGCCACCCCTCCATCTTTTTGTTAAGTACACTTTTAAAAATAGCACAGCTGATTCAGAGAAAAGTAGCGAACCAAGAATAACTGTTTAAAATTCTGTTGATTTTTATTAGCCCAATTTCAATGCTACAGGCTGCAATTCCAAAGCGCTCTTCCAGTTTGTGTTGTCACAGGCAAAGATTCCTCTTTGAGCAGGAGACTATGGGGTAATGCCTCCTCACCCTGGCAAACTCTTATATGTGTCACAGCTATTAATATGGTGGAATTTTTGCATCTAAAAATCATCTGAGTCTCTGTTGCTTGATCTGAAGCACCACCCTTCCCACCCTGGAGACGCAGCAGGTTGACCTTTTGGCCCAGGAGGGACATACAGCATGGCTCCATGGGTTGTGTCCTGAATTTGCACCAGAAAGAGCAGCAGCTCGATGCCGTAACAGACTAGTCAGATCATACAGGTAGACTTTGAAAATAAATTTTTTTTCTCTAGTTTTGTCCCGTCTATAAGAGCGTGAGCTATTGCTAACCTGCAGCCTGCTGCAGTTCACCAACTGTGATATTATGAGACTGAAGTAAATGGTCAGAAAAAGGAAAAAAAAAAACAAACAGATACACAATCAGTCCTTTTAAATTAAGGAATTACTATCATCATCATTGTTCCTTCCTGCACCTTGCCTGAGGTGTGTGAAGGTGCCTAAGAACTGCTGAGAGTACAGTTAAAATGTGAGAGTGTGTTTAAAAAATAATGATTTTTTTTGAATTCACAAGGAGCCTGAGATGCCCTCCTAAAATTTTCCTAGAGCCCCTGACTCCCACTTTCCAGGTAAAAATCTCATCTTTCATTCCCATTACAAACTTTGCCAAGAAAAGCTAATCTTTTCCTAGGCACAACGAAGTTCTTCAAACCTCTCAGGATTTTCTGTGATAGGTGGGATGTGCGGCGCTGCCTTGTCCTTAAGTCCTTTCATTTATCTGCGTACTGCTTCATGCTTTCACCCTCTCAGTTCTCCTCATTCCCTATTACTGTCTCGTCTTCCCAGTCTGGTCACAGCACGGGCACATCTGTCACCCTTTGTTCCCCCTGCCGAGACAGCCAGCAGGTCCACCTATGGCAGAGGTAATCCCCGCACCACTGAAGAAATGAGTTGGAAAGCACAATCCCTATTGAACACAGACTTGGACAAGTCTCCAGTGTCACCAGTCTAGGGTTTTAAATCCTGTGACTGCTGCCTCATGCCAATCAGGAAATATTTTGATCTGAAATACCAACTCCAATGCAGGGGAACAACAGCATCGGTATTGAACCCAAAATAAAACTTTTTCTTGACTTACAAAAATATGACCATACAAAAAGAGCCAATAAAAGCCTTTGATAATCTGCCCATTACACACAATAATAGCATTTTCCCGATCAAACACAAAACTAGCAAAATAACCTGCAAAACTGCATATTTGTGCAGGAAAACAATCAGACAGCACAGCTGAAACAGACTCCGTAGGAGCTCCAAACTCAGTCGGGATTAAACGGAGCTCCTCAGCCAAAATTAACAACTTCCTTGGCAATGAACCTCGTAAAACCATCAAGCTTGCTACAACAATATGAAGGCAGCACAGCACTTCCCCAATACAATGGCATAAGGCTGCCCATTATAGTCTAAGCAACTTTTATGAAAATAACCACAAGCCAAACTGTGCCCTCGAGTCACAACTTCTCAGCCTCACTTTGAATCAAAGAAGAAATTAATGGAGAAGTGTCTTCTGTAGATTTCATGGTGGGCCACAAAAAGTGCTTTGGGGTGCTAGATTTTACCAATAACCCCCATTTCACTCTCAAAAACAGGGTCAGAAAGAGCTATTCATCCTTTACGAGAAAGTAGTAGGGAGTACTTTCTCTAAAATAGGATAAAAGCAGAACATGTGTCATCTTCCCACTGTTCTTGATTTTGTCCTAACATTTACATTAAAGCAGAAATTATATTTCTAGGCATTACTCATACTACCTGCAAGTTTTTAAAAGAGGTTAGACTTTACAGGAAAAGTCTGTTTTTAAGAAGCAAAAGCACTCCAAACCATAATGCTTGAAATACAAAGATTTTTCATGAAGCCTGCACTGGGATTTTTCACTGTCGTCCTACGGAATGGCTGCAGAGTCATGATATTTTTTGAATGAACCCCAGCCTAGCTTTTCTGTTACCGATGTAAATTATTGACCTCTTTTTCCAGATGAAAACTATGAGATAATCAGATTGCAACAACTGGTGGGGGAGATTGCAGTAACCCAGGAAAGGAAAAAACATTTTTTCTTTGTGCTCAGCCCAGGGACAACAGCACAGCGATGGGGATGGGGAATACTAAGAGCTTCTACTCCCCTCTTTAAATCAACCCAAACACCTATTAGATTTACAGAACAGAAATAAGTTATCTTCCTCATGACGGATGACAATCAACTTACTCAAGTAATCCCAGCTTAAGTTGTTTTGCAGGGAAGTCTGAATGATGAATTACAACTATGTGAGCTAGAGTCACATTAAACAGAATATTTCATAAAGATCAGGTGCTAAATTCCTACAATACAATAGTAAAAAAAGGCTGATGTGATGTTATTGGTGCCCTCCCATGTTTGTCATGTCAAGAGCACACTCAGGAATGTTTAAAAAACCTGATCTATAATGTCTGTACCGATTAACTACTAGGGATTTGGAAGAACCGCCTGTGGAATAAGCAGTCCTGTATGGGATGAGAGCAAAATACAATCTCGGATATTTGCACAACCAGTTTTACCACTGAAAATGTTCTCCAAATATTTAAAATATGTCACAGAAATATCCACCTGATTACAGCTTGCTGGGAAGTCTTCAACAAAGCTACAGGAATTTCAACTCGATCTGGATTTCATTGCTGAGATGAAATTCAGGCAAAATCACATGAATTACGGTAAATCAAAGCAGCTGCTTCTAAGCACAGCTCCTTACAGAAAAAAAAATAAACAAAAAACCAAACTCAAGCTTCAGGACAAAATATTTTATAATAAACTCTGGAGAAAACTGAAACGGTTGCTTTATTTTAGAACACTGTCTATCCCTTCTGTTAACTGCAATACTCACAGTATCACCCTGCATTTCTAAAAATAAAGGCTTCCCCAAAACCCCATAAAAGAAAATGTACCGAACGCCATCAAAAAACTTTTGAAATTAAATGCCACCCTTCGTCAGAAAGGGAAAACTAAACGATGAGTTCTGTAGCACAGCCTAAGAGTTAGATAAACAAATCCCATTAACTTCATCGGGACATTGAATGTTCATTTCACCGCCTTTGCAAATCCAGATGAACATAGAGACAGACATTGTTCAGAACATCTGGGTATACAAATAAGGGTTGTTCATTAAATTATTACACTTAAAGGTGTTTTACATTTATAGCCCAGAGGGAAGAAACGCTCTGCCTCTTCCCTATAAATACCCTCTCCCTCTGGCTCAATGTCCCAGATATTTCCAAAAAAGGGAAACACTGTTCCCGTCCTTTGTCGGTGGTCCACATTATCTCCTCTTAACTGGTGAGAATACACTGTTTATCTTGCTCTGAAGCTCCAAGACCTTTGTGTAACTCTTCTCCCCAGCCCAGGGATTTAACTGCTGAGCATTTAAGCTGGATGAAAATGTACTTGATATGTTTTTTCTGTTGGTTGGATATCTATAAATTACGTAAACTCCTAGGAAAAAGTCTCAGATTTCAGTCTTCTGGATTTGACTGTTAGTTGCAGCAGAAGCTGCGAATTCTTCAGATAAAATGAAGATCCTCTTGGGGAAGAGGTTGTGCCTTACGTCATTCAGCACCGAGTTCCTGATAAATCATGGAGCAGATAGCTTATCCAGCTCCCCCCGCCAAGGAGATCCTGCTGGCAACACGAGGTGAGGGAGGGATGAAAGCAGAAGAGAACAAGAATATAAGAGTCTACAGGGGTTGATCAGGACTATGAAAAACAGCCTTGGGGAAAAACTCCAGCCACTGTCAAAAGGAATTTTAAGTCATCAATAAGGTCAAATGAGAGCCTTGGATCCAGATTTCCCCACTCTCTGCTACATACGCCCTACACTTCCCTAGGTGGACTTTGAGCTGTGTTTCCAGCCAGCTAGCACACTTAAAAAGATTAGGGAGCTTCAGCTGAGGTTTATTTTGTCTGAGCTTCTGCGATGATACTGAAAAATGTAACCAGAGTCACGGTCACCCGTTCTGTCCCATTTGTGCATCAGAGCTGTGGACGACCAGAAGACCAGCTTCTAACCATGCCGGATGACATATATCCACAGCTACCCTGATGTTTTCTTTGCATTTCCAGTTACAAAAAGTCTGTATGAAACCAAGTTTGACACATTTATGTTCGCCTTTAAAGGTAGCTGACACTGAAGATGGGAGAATATTGTGCAATTAAATTAAGAGCCAATGCTCCCATTTAGCTGATGAACAGAATCTCGTATCAACAACTTCTGGTGCCTAAGTTATGAAGCTGGTTCTTTACTCCTTCAAGATAAGCACATAAAAATAGAGTCTGAATATCTCCTCTAAAAAAACCCAGTTCCGCCCCCCCCGCCCCATTTGCAGGACTCTGCTAATGAAGCACAAAAGAGCCTTCTGCCAGAATGAAGCAATGTGTGGTGTGAAAGGAGGTGGGCCTGCCATGGCATTCAGGCTTCCCATAAACTTTGGGTTTATTCCTGCAGCATGCATACAGCAGGAGAATACCTCCATGCTCATGATATTTCACATGCAGGCAAGATTTCATAGGCTTGTAAATTCCTGGAAATTCTTTTGCACACAGTAGACTTCTGGGGAAGAGTTGGTCAAGATGTACCAGAAGGAACAGGCAGCTCAACGCAAAACACCGCTGGGTTTGGGGCTGGGCAAAGCAACGGCTGAGGAGGGAGTACACCAGCACCCGGCATGGACTCACTTTTCAGTACCACTGGTCTACTTGTGATATTTAGCTTTTACCTTTCTCCACCAAAGCCTCACGATGCAAACCAAGTTTCAAGACAGCAGAGGAAAGCGCGATTTGTTTTCCTCCCTTAACACATTGTCTTTCTTGGTGATGCTGGATAAGCATTTTAGCAATTCTGTTGAAGTCATTAATTAAGCCTGGTCTGGACAAATTCTTGGATACATACAGATTGACACAAACTTGGGAATGTGCTTTGCCTGAACGCTGCATAATGTCACTATGTTTCTAATACATTCATCAGTCTCTACAGAGCTCCCTTAACTGGTTCCTTTATGTGACTATTAGGTAAAATATTCTTTGGTAAAGAAAGAATCTGTGTGTCCCAGCTAATGGAGTTGACTCTGGTACAAAGCTGTGTTCTCAGCAGGTTAACATCAGAAGCATCTGAAACTCCTAACCATTTTGTTTTCTGCCTGGACAAACAATTTCGCAGCCTATTCTTTTAGAGAAAATACAAAAGAGAATGAATGTTTAAAAAGTAGGCATATTTCCAAATAGAAACAAACAAAACCACAAGTTGGGTCATGATGTGAGAGATAAGGCCGAGGCACGAGAATATCACACTGGAAATTCCCTGGTGTCACAAATTAACTGTGGTTTCTCAAGTTCAGACTAGTGCCCTAATTAATGCATCCTATTTCCTCTCACTTATTAAAACTTAAAGGAAAAAAAGCATGCACACAACACACAATACATATTTCTAATCAGATATAAGTCTAAACAATTCAGCCAAGTAGTCTTATTCGCTGAAACTAGTAAAAACACGTGGCAGGAAAAGTAATACTATTCAGATTTCACATGTGATGCTGATCCATACTCACAAGATTCAACACATCTCTGCTTCGAGAAAACACGTTCCACATTTCATTACTTGTTATAATACTAAAATTCACATATCCTGATAGATGTATTTTAGTCTTCAGAGTGGTTTTTTTCCATGTTCCTAATAAAACCACTGCGTCAGTTTTGATGGGTTGTCTTCAGGAGACAGTCTTGTTGCATCTGCTTATTTTACAGAAGCAAATACATCTAGGGAAACCAGGGAAGCTGCACTTACGTAGAGGTATTTATGTTATCAGCCACCTTCTCAGCACAAATCCACACACAGCCTCACACTAACTACCATGAAGAAAGTTAACTCTGTCCCAGCTGAAATCAGGACAGTCAGCAGAAGAGCCATTTATGACAATTTTTTTCTGCAGAACATTTCTGTATTGGTACAAAAAAGGTCTTTATTAGTACATATCAAATCATCAGTTCCTGGCTACAAGAAGATAAAAGTTACGTATAATGCCATTGTGTTTCTCAACCTCTGTGCTTACATGGACCAAAAGTGATTAAACTACTCTTTTAAGCTTTTAGATCTATAGGATATACAGGTACAGATACATATACAGCCTAGTAAGTGTGCAAACCAGATTCAGGACCAAAATAGAAAAGAATTGACAGGATCTAGAATGAGTAAGTAGAGGAACTTCGCCTGGTTCCTGTCTGCATTGAATCACAGCTCCCTCCATTTCCTTTTAGCTCACAGGCTCTCAATTAAAAAAAAAAAAAGTTATACAATCTAAAAAAACCCCAAAATAGAAAAAAACCCCCACTTTTCCTAAATATATTTAGATGCTATAAAGAAGAGAAGGAGGACAGGAAATGGTTGCATCAAGAAATCACCAGCTCTCTTTATTCCTCATGTTGTCACCCCATACTACCAGCTCGCAGAGCGCATCCTACACAGCTTAGGGATTCTTGCTAACATCAGCCTGGGCCAGCCATCCCAGTCAACTTTACTTCATCTGAGAACTTCTGCTTTGCTTAGTTCAGTACTTTTTAAATGTTTTCAAATTAAACCCACCATAGTTCAAAAGTTCTCTTGCTAAGCCCATTTCCCATGTGTTCCTGACACATTCACCTTCAAGAAAGGAGCACACAGATCTAGCCACATCTCCTGAGACATGTCCATCAGCAATGCGGATAGGAATATGAGGCATCTGAATCAATGGTCTTCACCTTTGGGAATCACAGATGGTTTGGGTTGGAAGGGACCTTCAAGATCATCAAGTTCCAACCCCTCTGCCATGGGCAGGGACACCTCCCACTAGACCAGGTTGCTCAAAGCCTCATCCAGCCTGGCCTTGAAAAACCTGAAGGCTGCTTCAATGCTCAAAATCAGATTTACAAAACCTCAGTGATTGGAAAGCAACACCTTTGAGTTGTTAAGCTGGTTGTACACATATGCAATATGACTACAAAAGTTTATGATCTGTCTAGAGTCTAGACAAACAACTCTTTGAACTACTAAACAATTCACATCTTTTTTTTCCCTCCCTTCTCCATACATCAAGCCTGACAACTCCACTTGCAAGAGACCTGCTGCTCAGAGAAGTAAAGCAGACACCAGGTCAGCATTTGACACTGCTTTTCAGCAACTCAGAAAGAAGCAAATGACATCAGACAGTTCCAAAAAGATTCAGAGCCGTTCACAGACAACAGGTTGACAAGCGGGCACCAAAAGGACCAGGCAGGACCAAAACCCTGCAGTGCCCGGCAGGTCTGGGTGCTGGCGGAGGAGCAGGACCGGGGCAGAGGACGGGGCCAGGCTCTCCGGCTCTCCCTGGCAGCATCCCCATCGCCACTCCTGGAGATAGGCCACTGGCTAGATGGACCCCTGCTGTGACCTAATAGGGCCAAATCTTCTCAAATCCCCACAAAAAAAAAAAAAAAAAAAAAATTATTAGTCCCAGAGCTGCCTCCTTGCCCAGGCTGGGTCTGTTTATTCTGGCACCCAGTTCCCAGCAACCACCCAGCTCCTGGACAGGATGCACATAACAATCCATCTCCTGCTTTCTACTTTTACCCATTTGAAGTGTTTTAGTTTTGGTTATCTTAGGTTCTTCAAACTTCAATGAGGATTAAAAAAAAAAAAAAAAAAAAAAGGATTTTCTCTGATTTGTAGGAAAAAGAATATTTTTTTATTAGCAAATAGGTGAAAGCATTGTAAGAATGGTCAAAACTGCTTATTTTCCCACAGTACTTGCAGCCACACACAAAACTTCTCAAACTACCAGATCACTACATGACCAATGAGTGAACCACTGAGTGCATGAAAAGGAAGTGACTCAGACTGAAATTCATAAAGGACAGCATGAATGGGACAGGATTTCCGCTTACTGCTCTTTTTACATGGCGAGCCTCCTTTATAAATAATAAAAAAAAAAAACCCTAAAAAACCAGAACAACCTTGCTCCCTCCTCTCCCATTCAGTTTTTAAAGCAGCTTTGCAGAAAAGTTACAGTATGGATTTTAAATCAGAATTCCTGCATCATACCTCCAAGTCTGCCTGTACAAGACAGCATTCATCCTAGCACAACGACCGCTCAGAACAGTTGCTAACTTATCAGACAATTACAAGCCATCAATTTCCTTTTTTTTTTTTTTTTTTTTTTCCTTAAAATAGCATGATTCCAGCACCCAGCATGACTAGAAATCTTAACTCACCATGCTGTGAAGGAAAAGCCCAGAGGAATTATATATACTTATAACCCCAAACTGAAACTGTGATTTCCCTACCAAAATGAGGTCCTGATGCTGTGTTATGGGGCCAGCCTGGGATAAAGGTGCATAATGGAAGCACCAATATATTTTTAATGTAGCATCATGATGTGCAGTGCACAGAGTGGCAGAGAGGAGCACATGTCGGATCCACAACTGAAGAGGTGACTGAACCAAAAATACTCCAGAGTCATTTCCTTACTTTATTTTGGTACCGTTGATGCCATCACCCCATTTCTTCTACCGGTGCTGAATCAGCCTTTTGGAAAACCCCTGGTTCTTTTCATATTGGAAAACAGCACTAAGCTACCGACATGTGGCAGAGTTTTCCTTGTCTTTCCTTACTCAAGTCTCAGGGGCATAATACACGCAATGAGTGTATATTTTGATGGAAAAGTACATAGTTAACTTAAATATCTCATGTCCTGTCCTCAGTGCAGTCGCAGCGGAGATTGCTTGGAGGTGTTCAGTAAGGAGCAATGCACCCCGCAAAGAAATTACTACTGAGAAACAAGGAACCGGGCAAGCATTTGCTTAAACACAGGGGTAGCAGACCCAAGAAGAGAAATGTCTGTCTTCCACTTCCCCGTCACAAATGCCCCTGTGCAGATCATATTCCTCTACCCATGAGAGCAGGCACCCAAATTGCCTTTCAAAGCATCAGTGAGCCAGCACCGAGCTCCTACCCATGCTCCCAGCACCCAGGCAGCTTCCAATGCTTTGCCTCCAACAAGCCCAGTCCCTAAGGAAAGCAATGGCTGTGTCATGCTGCAGTACTCTGTACCCATGCACGCTGTTCTCTACAGCGACCAGGATTTCGGATCTGCAGGTATCTGCTCCAGCTGTGTACAGGGCTCCTAAAGCCCCACTCCCTGGCACGACTGTTTCAGTGACAGCAGCTTGCCAGGAGCTGGCTCACTGGATTGCTCCGACATCCAAACATCCAAAATAAGCATGCCAGCTACCACTGCACAAACATGCACACACCCCAACCAGATATGAAGTGATACGCTATAAAAACACATCACAATCTCGATTAAGAAATTCATAAAAATGAACCCACCACCTCCAGTTCTTCCTCACCTTACTCTAAATTTAAATTCACACATTCCTACTTGCTTCTTCAGAGTTTTTTGGCTAAGTGGTTTTCTAAATAAAGACTCTTATTCCCTACAGATTATATATATATATAGATATTTTATAGTTCTTCCAAGTTATTCTGCAATTTTGGAAGCAGCAACACAGCACCATCAAATTTTTAACTGTTCGCAGGCTAAAAATCGATACACATCCACAAAAAGGGTAAGTTTAAACAGCTTTCCTACTTGTTGCTTCTGACACATTCTTTTTCTGGGCTATTCAAAACACGCTGTCATTCTAGCAGCATGAATCAAAATTATCAACTGTTCCCAGCCTGCTTTTCACTCTCACCCCAGTTACCTGTACGGCCATGTTAGTCAGGCACCAATTAACAAATCCCCAAATAATTCCAGAAGAAACAGAGAAGGTAAATATAAAGCAGCAGCTATAATCAGAAGCTTATAAATATCAAGTGGAAGCTTATTTTAGGGCTCTGTTCAGCAAGCTGGTTTTATCAGGAGGGTGGGACAACTGATGCCTATTTGCACAGCCTCCTGCTATGGACTTTCTCACAGTTTGTGGGGAAGGCTCCATCACTCCCAGTTTCAAGGTGCTCTCTGGCTGACAGACTGCCCTGACTGCACTGATTTTCTTGGCACTGCTAGAGAGCTCATGCTCTTCTGCTGGAGCACAGCAGATTACTCCAGGAGAAAAAATTAGACAAACACGAGGGTTGCGGGAAACCCTTAAACTAGATATTTTTAAATTATATCTAGACTATTTTAAAAGTGATCATCCAGGCTGACTTAGTATCCACTGAGCTGTACTGCAGTTTAGCTGTTAAGACTATACTTTATTCCAGGTTGTCCACCTCATGTATTCCGCCACAGACTAGAGTAAAAAAAAAAAAAATAAAATATATATAGATAGATATATAGATACACACAAATAATATTATTAAAGGTTGCATAAGCTGATTGACAAGAAATAATTAGGAAGTCTAATGCAGTGATTCATTTTCTTGGATTAAAGCATTACGAAATACAGCTCCTTGCTAATTCCACAGACCCTGAAGCACAGCTGCAAATCGTCACTCCTTACCATGCCAGCAGCATTTTTTTTTTCCCCCTTCAGGTACTGATTTTACTTTTCATGAGTATTTATTTCAGTTATGTCTCACAAGTAAAAGTACACAGACAAATAAATATACACAATATATAGATCATGGAAAACCTACGTTATGTGCATAAATTGACACAAGAGATTTCAAAGTGCGCTACATTACAAATATCCAAGGTGTGGCGGGTATAAGCTTGCTTACTACATCAAAGTTTGTTCAGTCGGTTGCAGTTGTAGCAGTCAGCAAAGAGACAGGCAGAGAAGAGACAGGCTGAAAGGTATCATGGATTACAACAAGTTATTGAGTTAAATTTAGGTAGAAGCGGCTATGTTCAGAACGGCTTGTGATAAATGAGATTTGATTAGATGAATGACCTCATATTTTATCGTAAAGTTTCAATTTTTTAAATTATAAGCCTCTGAAAATGTTGAAGAGAATTATTTCAAAAGTAGCCAGATTTAGTTGATCACTAATTCCAATGGCTAAGATCAAGCAATTTCTTCTCAAATTTCCTGTTTCAACTAATACTTCCATTGAACTATACAGGAACAAACCTACTTTTTCAGCAATCATCTCTAAACTTTCTAATAAGTTTACTACATTTACCTAGGAGATGAAAAGTAGTGGTACTTAGTAGTCAGGTTTTGGTTATAGCTCAATTGTCTGTACGGATTTTTGCGAAGTGCCAAGATGCCTGTATGAAAAGCAAAATAAAACAAAGAACTTGCCCATAAAATGCATTTCTGTTTACAATAGATAAAAAGAGAATGACGCTGCATCTACCAGGGAGCAATCATGAAAGATGTGGAGGCAACTGGTTCCTCTTACAAAACAGATACAGCATAGCAAGCTCAACGTTTATATGTAAGTTCACACTGTATTAACACTGTCTTTATGCGTGGGTGGTAGTGCTTTCTGGCATAGTTACTAGATCCATACACACGCAGTTGTAAGCCGGAAAGGTGCAACAAAAAGGAATTAAAAATAAATCAAACTCCCTTTACCTTGTGGGTCTTGCTCATTTGACTTTGGGCTGCTTCTTGCTCTGCGCTCCGGTTTCTTTACTGCTGGAGACCCCCCGCCACCGCCGCCTCCTCCGGTGCTCGCTCCATTGTGGCTCTTTGCGTAACCATTATATACAGTTGTGCAGCTGCCTATATGGCTTTTGTAGATGGACGAAGGAGGACTATTCAGACGGTTTTGGCGATCAATCTGCCTGTCTTTGAGTTTTTTGTGCTGTGGCTTGCTGTACTGATCTTCCCTGGTAATATAGCTGGACATCCCATATAGTGGTATGATTTCTGAAACGAAAGAATTTGCCCATGTTAACTCAGAACAACAAAATCACTGACTTTTTTCAGAAAACCAAATTCCTGACCATCTCTAAATGAAACAGAGACAGATTTTGCTGGAGATAAGATTCTACAGCAAACCAAGGGTTTTCTTCTTAAAAAAAGCTTTTCTGAAGGACTGATCTCATTTTTTGTATTATGCGTGCTCATTTGCTGTTTGAGATTTTATAACTCATTGGATGAGCAGAAACGAACCAGTAAAATACAGCAATTACGGCGACAGTTTTTCCCCTCTTTTGCACTCTGTGTTTCAGGGACACAGATTTCAAGGAAAAATCCAGGGAGACTGATATCTAGGAAAAAGCCTTCATAAGTTCACAGCAATTTAGCAGTTTCTTCCCCAGGGCCTGACCGGACAGAATGAGCTGAGATGCCCTGGTTTCAAGCTGCCATCACTGATTACATGCAATTTAATTTCCCAGTATAAATAGACTCCACAATCGTGTCAACTGTGCCTGCCTAAGGAGAGAAGCGCAGCATGAAGTGGAAGCTTTTGGTAAATAAAACTGCTAAAAAAAAGAACTTGAGAAATATCATAAATATAACACGTACAGTTCAGACACACTTCATTAAACACAATCCCCCCTCTCCCCCTCCAAGAATGACTATCTCTAACCTAGGGCAATCAGCTTGCAGGAACTGGAATATTTTTTGCTTTTCTCTACAGTTCAGTCCTCCTTTTTGTGCTCCACTTTGAGTCTGAAGCTTGAACAAATTCATGCCCAGAACAACAGTTCTGCCTTTGTTAGCAAAGTAACAACAGATACTCAATATATTCTTCCTATTTTTTTCTACATCCATTCAGAAGTTATCATACAAACTTCTGAAGCAAACAAGAATCCTATCCAGCTGTTGTAAGGCTTGTTGGCAAGCTGAGGTTGCCACATATACTATCTTATAATCTACCAAGTTGTATCAACCAGACAGATTTTCTTTCTTTGCTATTTCAGTGTGTCTTGACCTTCATCTTTCCTTAACTAGCTACATGTTCATACTTATAGTCTTGCAGCAACTAACCGCCTAAAATCAGCATGCTACAACTAAATGCAATTTTTTTTAAAGTATAAAACATTGAACAGCATTAATACTCATCAGTACAATATTCACCACTTATTTCAGGGTTACAGGTATAGGTCATTAAAGTAAAAATTAAAAAAAAAAATCCTTGTTTGCTTATTTTCAAGTTGAATTGGCTTCTTGGTATATCCAGGCTACAGAAATATTCAATATCTACTTATCTACTAGCAGCTCTGTGTTCATTTTGCACTCTACCATGTATGCACACTAGACTTTGTCAAACAAACTCTCCTGTTCCCCCCCTTCAAGGGAAAAGTCCCCTCCCTATGTATCTGGGTGGCTACACCACCATACTGGTTTCCTGGGCTTCCCACTTCCTCCCCCCCCCAGTATAATGAAGTGTCAGCTGTAAGGGTCCATTCCTCATCAGAAAATGAGGTCTGTTGGTCAGCAGAAAATTCAAGGGGTGCCATCAATAGATACCTCCCTCTCTCTCTTTCTGCCTCTTCCTTCCCGCTCCAGCAGAACCTCACTTCTGGCGATACGGCTTAAACACAATCTTTAGAAAGGGTCTGAACTCCAGGTAGTTCAGCAGTAACGTAAAGCCATGAATCCTGAACAGTTTTCCACATTAAACATCTCAAGTAGCTTTGCTGAATACTTTTGTGGTTAACGCCCTCTTTCAGACTACACAAAGACTTATCACCAGGGTGGCAGGGGTACACAGCGCAGAGTTCACACAGAAATATGCCCCTTTCACTCCTTTTCTTGCAATTATTTACTCATGGCCTGATTAGGGTTGCCATGCTACCCTTTGGTATCGGACAATGCTTTCAGTGACTTACTGCACAGCCTCAACCAGAAAAACAAACAGAAAATGCCTGTTATTTCTTGGAAAACCACAACTGGGGGACAGAAGACACATTACAGCCAGCAGGAAGCGGTACCCAGCTTTTCCCACTGGAAATGACTGCGGCAAGCCGTGCTCGGATCCAGCCCTCTGTGTCCATCCTCATTCCCAAGCCAGGACTGACACATTTTGTCCTTGGTTTTCTGTACGATCCTGCATCATGACAGAGCAAGACCAACCGGTGTGACTCTAGATTGGAGCATGGGATGAGACTTTTTTTTTCCCCCACTGTATATACAAATTAAGTTAAAATTTGTTTTGTTTCTGCAACCTAGCGTTGCGACACAGGATTGTCCTGCATGGCTGCACTCTGGATGCTTTCCTGCTCTGGATGTTAAAGGAGGCTCCATTCATGTGGGCAAAACCACTCTACAAGTTCTCCAGTTAGTTTCCACTCTTGGTTTCACTCGTCCTTAAAACTTGCTGAACACAGGTGTGAAATACCAGTACCTTCCTTCCAGCTCACCTTGTTCTCCATATATTGTAGGGGGAAGATGATGTTGTGGGAAAAACTGTGGTGGCATGTCCCCAGGTCCAGTGACAGGAGGATAAAAAGCTGTATGAGAGTTGTGAATAAAATGAGGATGATGCGTCAGGTACGGAGGTAAGTGATGGGTTGGAGAGATGGCCGAAGGATAGCTAGGAGGGTAACACTCTGGAGACTGGGGGGTAACCACCACCCTCCGAACGCCGGTGTTGTCTTCTATCACCTGGAAGGAAAGGCAGGGAAATGAGCACATTATGCAGCATCTGAACCAAACATTTTTACAACAGCACTGTTTACGGTTTGTTCTCCCATCAGCAAATGGTTGGTCCTTAGGTTGATTCATGAACACATTTCTAAAATTAATATCAGCAGAAGTAATCATAGTGGCAATGTGGCTTTTCTTGGAGACGCAGATAGCCACGCTAATCACTGGGAGACTTATTGTTGCAAGTGATAACTATGTGGGCAAGAGACAAAATAAATAACCTGTATTTAGGGAGTAAAACAATTCAGAAAGGAACAGAAAGCACCAAAATAAGAGTACTCATTGGGACCAACCTAACTTTCCGCCCATAAAATTTCCACTACTGATTTTCACAGCACTCTGAGTATGGAGTTAGTAACTCTTGGAAATTGGCTGGCACCGCCACTGCGGAGAGGCTGCGTGTGTGCACAGAGACATGTACCCTGCAGGAACCCGTTGTGTCGACACACGTTTTCAAAAGAATCGCTCTGTTCACAAAAGGTATCTGTTCAAGACAAATCATCAGGCAGAAGCTTTTTTTCTGCTACAGAGCTGGTCTATGCACCCGTGCAAATCAGCTCTGGAATACGCATAACTTGGCCCCAAATGCCATAGGCAAAGCATGTAAAAACAGATGTAGGAAGGTGGAAATGTGCTTAGGCTGAAAAAAGTTTTTCAGCTTATAATTCTTCCAGAGCTATATTTCTGGAGAACATTCAACCAGCCAAATTTCAGTCCAGACTTAGGAGCCAAGCTTTTCTTGAAGCTTATTCAAAAAAACTTCTGCCATTTCTGGAACTTAAAAATACAACCGCACAGGAACAATTATTATTGCTTTGATTCTGTGCACAAGGTAGAAAAACATGAAGGAAGCACAATTTCATTTCATACAACAAACAGGCTCTTAAAAAACTATTTTTTTCTGAAGTGACTGATGACACACTGATGGAATAATGTGACGCATGTGTTGTATGAGATAAGTGCATCAAGGGCACCTGTCATAAGATGCTGCCACTCTCAGCTGATTGCCACCAACATCAGCGGGAGTTATCTACCCCCCACAGCACCAACTGCAGAAGGGCAAGCACGAGTCCGTACCTCAGGCATCAGCCCAACAAGTTATCACAGGGTAAAATTTAATCATTATCAGCTGACCCAATTCCTTCCTTAGGCCATGCGTGTCCTAAGGTTATACGAATTTATGCCTGTTAGCTATGGGCTGTGACCACAGACAATGTCTGTGGATTGGCTGGCCTCCAACAGAAGAAAATTAACTCTTCTATAGACAGTTAATTCATTAAATTGTAATTGATGGTTTACATTAAAAAAAAGGCATTACTTGCTATGCTGAATAACCAGAACAGGAATTGTTTAGCTTAACATACTTGATCCTAACCTAAATCCTAAATTTACAACCCCAGCCAGCAATTTGTCATCTGCTAGCTTTACATGTCAAAGACTTTACAGAGTCCTCCAAAGACAGATGAATCTCAGAGATTTAGACTATCACATCCTTGTAACTGCTGCATTTTCAGGCCTCCCATCTCTGCTACTGGTTCTACTCAACCTCCACAGCATCTCTTATCCTGGACCCAGGTCTCAAACTTGCACCACAAAACCTGGAGAGGAGCAAGATCCTTTTCCACTTAGCACATATTGTATAAAGAGAACTACTTATTTAGAACCTCTCATTCTCTTATTCAGAAACTCTCTTAGACTTGGATCATGCTCTAATTGGAGACAGCAAGTTCCTAAATCCTGATGTGAAAAGCTTTTATCGTGGCTTTATCCAGTTCAAGCCTCAATGACAACTTTAGTCTTCCAGGTGGGTACAAGCTCTTACCTGTGCATCTAGATCAGACTACACATGTATTTTGTGCCCTACTGAAAGATAAATATTTCACTACAAAGTTAAGGAACAGATTTAGACAGAAAGGCTTGTACCCCGTAGCAGCACATAACGTAAAACCTACTTAAAATTATTAAGATTTTTCTTACTATCTTCTAGAGAGAAGGAAGAAAAGTTCAGAGTCCCTTCAAAGACCTTTTGATGAAATTATCCTGCTAGATGAAACTATACAATACCAGCAGTAGTGAGAGCAAAGACAGAGATCAGGGGATGAGCCAGCCTTCCAAAAAGCTAAGAGACTAATATCTTTTATTTGTTTCCTCCCAGGCCGTGAATGCTGACAGCATTCTTGTTACTTCATGTGCACATGTTCCAAATGAATTCAGAAACACAGGGGACTTTGCAAAAATAAACAAAACAAAACAAAAACCACAACTTTATTTCCCTATCCTACAGGGCATTTTCTCACTAAAGTAGGAATCATAGATATATATGTAAATTTCTGAAGCTGCACAATCTTTAAATACAATACTCTGTCATTAACAAATCATAAAACTGGTAGTCCAATGCATTATTAGATAGCTATGAAAACAGCACAGGTAAAGCCTAAATATCTCTTGGTTTGTAAAATGTGCAGTGGTTAAATTTTAGTAGTGCCATTCTGGGAGATGATATTCTTTCAATGCATCAAAAACAGAGCAAATTAATTTTGATTCATTAATGTAAATAACTTAGAGAGGTTAAACTTCGCTATTTAAAGAAGAAATCTGCAATTCTTTATATCTGCTTAAAACTGTTTGTCATGAAAACAATAAATTCATCAGGAAACACACTGTCTGTGAAACTGTCTCTACTTCAGTGCCAAGAAACAATGAAACCCTAATCCCTGTTGAGGTCTCTAGATGCAACTGGAATACCAAAAGTAGTTGTTATTACTAATTTTAGCAGTCTATATTTGCAGAAAACAAATCTCTCTGGTCATTTGGTACCCAGAGCTAAACTTTTGTTATTTTGTGGTTTTCAAACAGTTACTAGGTAAATTGTCTTTTGCTGTTATTTTTTGTGCTTGCTGGTGTAATTGGCATGGCACCTCAATAGCAATATTATTACAGAATAGTTCTGGGTTTGGTGTTTTTTTCCGTATTTTAGGGAGCTTAATTGCTGAGTGCAGTAGATAGAAGATCTTCCACGAGAATCTGGAAGAACATTACTCATACACTATAAAATTGCCACCCACATTGGTTGCCACATTTTGAGAATACCATTTCAAACGTTATTTGTTTTACATTTAAGATATGACTGTAGCAATGAAAACTCAGGCTAACTAGAGATAATTCACATATTGAAATTACATCACTAGTGCATGTTCTCTTATTTTTCTCCACTTAAATTTAACACTATACCCCCAGGAAAAATATAGGTGTGTTAATTTTGCACAGGTAAACTGTTCCTATATTTTGTGAGTTCTAGCTAAGTGAATACAATTATTTTCATTCTGTAACACACATGTTTACTAAACGGGTATAATATGGTAATATGGAATTAATTTCCATTTGCTTTCAAAAAGTTTTTCTTATTTCACTTAAACTTAGTGTGCTAGATTCAGCAAGGACATCTGGAGCATGGCCACGGGGTGGACCACGACCAGCACTTCAGGAATTTCATAAACTAATTTGAAACTTCATTCATAAATCAATCTGTACCAGAAAACAGCACAGAATGAGCTCATCCACAAGAACTTGGCTGTCAACATTTTATTTATTCACTTAATTTATTAAGGATGCCAATTCAAGTTCATGCCAGCCCTGGCAAGTTTGCATCACTATCTTTGCCAACCATCACGTACAAATACTGGTATTAAATCTGTATCTTGAAGCTGGAAAATAGACAGATGAACATCTACAATGTTGGCAAGAAGTTGGAGTATTTTAAATCCAGAATGATACAGAACTTTAGGACCAATGTTTGTGAACTTAAAAGGATCATCACTTCACGGCTTGCTCCTGCACAACCTTCCCTGTGTTCAGAGTGTTAGGGAGGATCATCCTGTTAAAGGATGACTCGATTGATCACAGTCCACAAAACACACAGAGAAGCTCTGTGAGCAGTAAGCCATGCAAAACCAAAGAGTCTGTGGCTAAAAGTTTATGCTAGCCAAACATGGTTTGAGAGGAGAACACATCTCTTAGGGTTGAGGATGTATGCAAGACCAAAATCCTGATTCCTGAGGATGTGATGGATTTTCTATCACTTCAGATGTCATTCAAAGACTTTCCTCTTTCTGGAAGTTATGATTTAGTTCTGTCAAATGCTATGTGCTTGATGCAGGAACACTGAACCACAGGATCACGGCTTGAGTTGCCTAGTTTAGACTACGTGACCCCAACGTTACCTCCTGACAACAGGAGTCTTATCAGCACTACGTATACTTAATACTCCAACCAGTTAGTCCTTTAGCCTTAAAATATCTGTGGCAGAGACCACATATTAACAACTCTGTAAATAAAATAAAATGTGGAGCTTCATGCCAAATTTCCATGTCCAACTACATGAGTAATTCCTCAAACTCCAGCAGAATTTCTCCAGATTTAAGAGAGAGCAGTCCTCAGCCAATAGACATAAGCAAACAATTCGGGGTTGTGCTTTTTGATGTGTCCACTTTTCTAGTTCTCCTCATTAGAACACCCCAAATCCTTCTTCCCTCCTCCCAAACATCCACTGTGAAAAGCAGAAAAAACAATCCATGAGGATGTCCCCAAATTTAATATCTTAGCATCCAAACCCTGATCTTTAATCTTCAGATTACTCTGACACCGGGGAGCCAGAGCACTTTTGGGAGCCAGGAGGAGGCACTGGGCCACAGACCCTGGTGACAAGAAGCCTCCAGTGGCCATCCCAGTGGAGGGTGGTCTCCCAGCCTGCCCCTGTGGAAGCAGCTCTATCCACAGCTCGGAGCCAGGACGGGAATTAACAG
>NW_010128121.1:107346-118826 GCF_000699245.1 Pterocles gutturalis
TGTTCCCTTCTCCCTCAATGTTCAACAGCTGAAGCCAAAATTGTTGACGATGCATTTTAGACAAATTTCTCTACCAAATTTCTTCTTCTTCTTCCACAACTTTTACAGTAGCAACACTGTCCACCAAGAGCACTTTTTCTCTCTTTTACATTTAACTAACCCTTAGCCAACAAGAATTGCAGAGACATGAACTCTGATTTGATAGTTCCTATCTGCCAGAGATGCACAGAGGTTTGTTTGCTGAGAAGGAAACGCAAAATAACTGGCGGTGTTGAACCCCTCTTTGAAAGTAAAACCATAGCATGAAAGACCTGAACTGGTGGTGTGTATTTGTCTTCTATTATTTTCCTGGATTTTGTCCCACTGTGGCTCAACCTCATCATCGGGAACACGTCCTGAACAACAACAAACCTGGCTTCTAGTTACGACTATTCATATGGGCCTTGAAGTCTAGAAATAGCCTGTTTTTCTACTGCTTCCAGTGGAGCTCATCTTGCAGGTCACACAACCTCCTGCCAATATTTGCTGATCACTTTCACAATACCATAGAAGTAATGAAGCATCCTTTCAATCCAGGGTTGCAATCACCAGATAACTAATGTAATATTTAAGGCTAATACTTACAGCTCCAACAGGCTTGACATAACAAAATGGAAAAAAAATTTAATGCCTTTTTTTTTAATAGGCATCGCTACTTCACCGCGGGGGTATCTGCTTTCTGCCCGACTCTTAGATGTACACTTTGGGGACAGACCAAAAAAAAAAAAAAAATTATTCACATCTCAGAGTGCATTACTTTGCTATATGGCCTTGGACATTCCAAAATTGTGTTCTCATGGTTTATCAAAAAATTGAGTTTTTAACTATGAGGCAATAGACAAAAGCAAGAGCTAATAAGGCAGGGACATTTATTACAAGAAGAACTAATTTGATTACTACACACTTTGAACTACTATTTAATATGAAGCAGTCTGAAAGGCGAGAGATTCACTCGCCACACACCAGAACACATTCTGATGCCAAAAAGCATTGAATACAGAGTTTTCCTCTAAAACTTTAAAACATATTTCCAGCTCCTTGGAAAAATTTCTTCAGAAGAGGGTTTTGGGTTTGGTTTTTTTTTGTTAAGAAACTACTTAAAGGCTTCTTTAGTGGAATTATTATGGTGCCCCACAAAAAGCATTAGAGAGGACCTGGGTTCAGACAGAGACACAACTGGAAGATTTCATCATTCTGGTTTGGAAAGCGTTTCAATTATACCCAACCGTTTATCTCTGGACAGGGGCTGCGAGATGTAAACATTTTAATAATAGAAAAGTGTTAAAGTTGTTTCAAGGGATGAGTAAAACTTAAAAAAAAATCCTCTGTGTGATATGGGTCAGTTTATTAAATCAGGTGAGCGCATGAGGAGTATCAAACAGCGCTGCAGATGCTGTCTCAAAGCGTACCCCAACCACCCACCTCGGGATGCTCGAGGAGCAGGAGGAAGCAGGACCACCCTGCCCTCTCTCCTGCACTGGCTAACAATGTCCCCCGTACTCGAGGTATGTTTTCACTCTGTTCAGAAGTTAAAATAACATGGAGCAATTGCAGTATTTAGTGGGATTTAAGTATGACGCCATCCACAATTTTTCAGAATTACACAAGCTCACATGTTTCCTGGGGAGGGGAAGGAATTCCAGGACATCATCTATTTTCTGCTTAACAAGATGCCAAAATATATGTATCAAAAGTTCTTATGCTATCCATCAAGGGTATCTGAAATACTTTGTAGACTTTTAATGAAGCTTTCAGTCCAGTCCAGGTCTCAATGAAAGTGGTGAAATTATTGGATTTATTGTATTGTTCACAGCTAGTCTGCCTTACATCAACCTCTCTCTTTTTTTTTTTCTTTTTTCCTTTCTTACTCAGAAAGAGTCTAAACTTTGCAGAAGATAGAAAGAACACAAACAAACTGGTAATTGGTTATTACATAGAAGAGCAGTTCACGAGTTACAAAACCTAACAGATTTGTGAAAAGCTTTTTCCGTTTTTTCCATAAATAGATTATTAAATCACACTTATTCTTGAAAAACAAACCAAAACCCCCAGTTCTTGATATGCTCCAGGATTTCTACTGGGAAGATACTGAGAATAAACAGCATATTTTATAACTACAGTGGCTTCACCTCTCACTTCAACCAGTCTCTTACCCCTTCTGACTCTCACACTAGAAGTTAAGGCATCACCTAACAACATGGACTTCTCTCCCTCTCTCTTCTCTCCCCAAAGGGAGAGAAGTTGCACATATAAGCTCAATCTGTATGTATAGTTTTTGCAAGAGTTAAAAAACCCAGCCTGGTATACATACCACTGTGTGAAGGTGCACATGCACACTCACTTGTGAAACATCTGTGTGTGCTGTCAGTAAAGAGCAGGAATATGAAAATGTGTATTGCCACTTTCATCAATATTTCTAAATGAAACTTTAACCAAGTAGATGTCTCTATATGGATCAACACTATTGTTTTTATATACATTTTAATTCTTCAAGAAGCATACCTGTGAGATATAACCGGGAGGCACATGAATAGGGGGAATGGATCCATTGGGTGACATCATGGGAACCTCTGCTGGTCCTAATAAAAAGAGAGAAATAAGATATTGGGTTTTTCAGCTAAAAAAATAGACAATTGCTTAAAAAAGGCTAAAAATAGCTTTATTTTTGAAGCCTGCAATAACAAAATGAGCAGCTCCACTAACTTCTGGTATATGGAAAATGCCTTGTGCCATCATTCTGAGAATAAGATCATTGTTCAACGACTTTACCATATATTCCGTTGAAATAATATTTTCATCATAAAACAGCTAAAACATGGACTTTATATTACCCACTGATCAACTTATGCAGCATTAAGCAGTAACACAATACATCCTTTAGCAGCCCACAATTCCTATACTGAAATCTGGTTAAGTTATTCTTGTCGAAGGCATGGGAGCAGAGAACAAAGCAGAAACTGTGCAGCCTGGAATTAGGCAGCTCCCAAGGAAAGCGTCCAATTGTAGCAAAAAAAAAAAAAAAAAAAAAGTCACATATGTGAAAAACTATCTATCTATTTAAGAATGCACAAAGACCAAATTCATTATCTCAGCTATTCAGACTAACCTTGGAATGTGGTTATACAAGCAAGAAGCTTATGGTTTCCACTCCGAAATCCAGCCCTGAACACGCAAGTGCCATTTTGAAGCACTGAGTACAAGTATAACAAAGCAAGTGCCATAACCATTCGACTTTTGCAAACAGAGCCTCACAGCTAAAAGAAAGCATCTAGATAAAATGGAAATAGTTTGGCTCAATGGCTCATGGATTCAGCCGTTAAAAGCGGGAACATCACACAGAGCACTCAATAAAATGAACGCCCCAAACATCAGACAGATGTTTGCAATGAGAGTTGAGTACTCTGAAAAGGAAAAACTAATTTCATCACTTCCTTATCACATATTAAAATGTTTACACTAAGCTCTTAGTTAACCCCTTTGCCATGGGCTAAGAAAATAGTTATGGACAAACTCTTAAGAAGAGCTCAGAGAGAACACTGCTCCTTGTTATTGCAAACTGAATTTTCGCTTTGGCTAACAATACAAAAAATAACTTCCGTTAATAATTTCAGTTATTCAGTAAGAGGTTACTGGGGGTGTTGCCTTCTAAATGTCTCTATTTAAACCCAACAAAAATAGGAAGTGACAACTGGTTCAGAAGGAACTTTACAGACATACTGCTTATGTAAATGTGTTTTCCCTATCAAAAAAATCTCCGCAAATTTCTTTTGAGGAATATGGGGTTTTTTATTTATCTCTGAATCGACTTTGGTCTCTATACACTGTTAAGTTTCACTCCACAGTAAGCTGGACGGCATATCCATATGTAATGGTCAATACCAGTAAACACACAACTACACTTTTTTGGGGGATTGAATCCACACCGGATTATCCAGTGTTGTTCAGTTCTTCAGGACGGAACATGTCTGAGATCAAGTAAAATGAATAGTTAACATTGTTACATGACTCATTCCTTGTCAGTGATTTCTCAAACCGGAAAAACTGCAAGGAAAAAAGTTGTTATAAAATCAAAAATCCCGAGTTCCCCCTTTAGGCAGACAATAATTTAAATGTTATATGTAAACGTTGCTTCATAGGATAAAGCTTTTATGTTTAACCTGTTTCAGCCCCTCAGCAGAATGCTATCTACTTACTGTTATACTGGCCCTAGCCAGTCTTTCTCAAAAATAGGTATTCTGACTTGGAAATAAATTTAAAAATTGAACACTTTGGGAGTTTCTACATACAGACCAGATAGTGTCTACACAACAAATGAGAAACCCTTCGCTCAGCATGCCTCATGTCTGTCCTTCTAAACCTTCTGCCAATTGTTCATATGGAGTAGCCATCTACTTGCAGGAAGAAACCAAACTCCCACATCGATACTGTTGACTGTAACACTTCCATTCCAATAATAAAAAAAAAGATTGTGTTTTATCATCAAAACGTGCACCATGCAAGACGATTCTTAACCTCGTGTATGACCCACAAACTGTTAAAGTCGTTTGGATAACAGGTTTTAAAAGAATGACAGCCTAGTGATTTGCAGCTAGATTTTGTTTCCAGCGCTTTGATTTCAAGGCTAGCCAAATGGCTTTAGCACACATTATTTCATCCCTCTCATCAATGGTATCAAAACAACTTCAAGCAGTAGTGAGTAAAATACAGACCCCATCTCCACAGCACCAGAAGTCCCAGGAATTATTAAAGACTATTCTGGCAGGGAAACCATTCCCCAATTAACACAAAACCACAACCATACCTTTTGGGTTTGGGTTTTTGTTGTTTTTTTTTTTTTTTTGTTTTTTTTTTTTGTTGAGTATTTTTGGTTATGTCAAATATTTTTGAACTGTTAAAAAGCAGACATTTATAGAAGGATGTTCCCCGGTTTCTTGTGTCCATAGGATGGATATAAGTCATGTGTCCTCTGGTGAGTAAGAACTTTGCCAGTTTTAATAGAAACTCATGATTTAATATAAAATTTAATTTAAATGAGAAAAAGTCAATGCATTCTAACATGAACACTATACACCAAAATGAGCTCGCTTTAATACTTTTTGAACCTGTTAACAGACCAAGGCTGTCTGAGTTCCTAATGAACCTGAGCCAGAAGAGCTCTGGCCACCTCCGCTGACAAAGCAAGAGGCCAAATTCCACCCCAAGCTCCGACCCTGTAAATCCAGAGCACCTCCATCAGCTGCTGAGGGCTGCCCCAAAGCTCTGGGGCTGGCTCCAGCCAAAATGCAGGTGCAAGGAAATGATTCCTCCTCCTCCTCCGAAGTAAGAGGAAAAGCAGAGGAGCCACTGGGCTGAAGGCACCAAAGTCCATCAGCCAGACAGGTGACTGACCACTCTTGTCCCTAGCTGCAAGAGCAGAAAGTTTTCATATTTCTAACACATGGTAATAATTAAGAGACAGTAAAAGAAGCAACTCAGTCTCGTATTTTGGCAGAGCTAATTAACAGCTTGACACCCAGGTAAGAGCCTGTCCTCCTCTTCCAAGCCACGCGCTCCCTCTTCTGTGTTGCTCTGTCACTCCTCTGAGGACATGAAGGATTTTAATCAAAAAAGGTTTTGCAAATCTATTGCCTTTTAAAAAAACACCTGCACATGTAGTCTAACAAAAACAATGATTCTATTCCTTCTTGTATCACGGTTTATCATGTGAAGCTGCAGATCAAAGCAAGCCTCCCTCCCATGTCCCCTGCCAAGAGGATGCTTCTGTCATGGAGAGATTGTCAGTTCTTCTGGGCATTTTTATTCCTTCAGCAATTACGTCACAATCTACTTGAGAAACTTCTGTGCCAAGGTTTTCAAGGCTAATTATAGCCTTAGTTGCAATCCGTGACACTTTCCAAATTCTTGTATAAAACCAGTTTTGGAATAAGTACACTTTTTTCTTGTTCCTGGGTGACCTTTTATGCATGCATTAAAGATCACTTCAGTTTAATTTTTTTTTCCCTTAAATTACAGAAGCCAAAATTTGGCATTCGAATTCCTCCAGCAATAGCAACGCATCTTTCCTATCTCCTTCTTTCCACGTTGCATTATAGGGCAGAGAGATCATTTTAGTTCACTATTTTTAAAAAAAACTGCTATATATAAAATACATTGCTTTTCTCTCTTTATTACTAGATTATATCCACTGTAGAATATTATTCACATCCAGCTCCAGCACTTAGGCATATGTTTTACTCCATGTTTCTACTGACCCTTTTGCATAGTTTATTACTAAGAGCAAACCCCACCTGGCTTTGTTATAAAGTTCCCATTCTGAGAGCAGTTACTGCAAACTCTCTGAAATTCTGGAATTTCTCGGCCCTCTTCTAGCAAACATGTACTGACTTATCGTTTCACACCACAATACCTGCACCAGCAGAGAAACCATACAAAATTTAGTGATTTGTCAACTTTTACTTTGAAATTTAAGAATCATGTACATTTTAATAACAAAAACCTACTGCACTAGCTAAGCAGAAAATTAAATCCAGCCAGCTAAACGTATTTTATAAAGCTTAACAGTTATAAGTAATCCCTGAAAAAATGTTATGCCTCCCTCTGATTCACAGTAAAACGGGTACCACATCTTCCTCTCCATAGGGCACTTCTCAGGAAGTACATCTGTGGCGCACGAGGTGTGACTGAACGAAAAGGAAAGATAATTAAAGGGCAAACTGGCCTTCTTTGCTAAAACAAACGACCCAGGGCTTGCTGACCTTGGCTGGGACCCAAGGGTTTGCATTTTCACATGGATGAGCAGCTGTTCCGGAACAATTTCCTCAATGAAATAAGCACAAACAGACTCCCTGTTGCTGTCAGGCACATGTTTCTTCTCCCTCTGCTTGATTATTCTCAAAGCAGCTTACGGACCAAACAAGGTGATGACAAGGAAAAAAAAACCAACACAACAACAACAACAAATCCTGGATTCTTCCATTCATCTTCCTTTCTTGGTAGCAGAGGTGTGGTGAGTGTTTTTCCCGGCCCTTCGGCCACAGCCTAAAGCTGCCCGTTAGCACAAGCTGCCACGAGTGCATCAGACGATGTTATAAAAACCTTTAACGTAGGATGTAAAGAGCTTTCACACAGAAACATCACCACAATTTTGAGGCGCAATCTCTCCTAGAGAAGAGCTCATTCAGATGCTGACTTAACTCTGCTCCCATACGGTAAAAGGCAGAGGAAGAGCCGACTCCCACGTGTCTCCTTAAGTTACCAGGACACAGGGTCTTAAATCTGCTGCTGAACAAGATACGAATAATTTGTTCTTAGACAAGAGTAAATTTGTAGATTAAAGCAACTCCACATTAGAGGGAAAAGAAGCAGCAGCTTTTAAACATTAAGTCTTCGAGGGGGTAAAATCACAGCTTTCAAAAATACATTTGGAGAGGTCTGAAATGTCAGAAAAAATCCCACTGATGCTGCATTCAACCTGCCACAGGTGAGGTTGTGAAAGGTGCAAAAATAACATTACCGGTACAGCTTATCAAGGCACAGGGTTAAGGAAAGCACCCAGCACTTGGCCATCCCCACGGCACCAGGTCATGCCTGAAGAAGGCAGCATACAGAGTTTTATACTGCTTATCCATACATATTTACTTTTTTTTTTTTTTTAAGACAACCTCATCACATAAGGATGTGAACAAAAGGACACCTACCAGACGTCCATTTGCATTGTCTGGCACCTCAACCATTTATTTCCTATTCAGATCACAGCTTAGTAGTATGAAATCATTCCTTCACCTCAGAAGAGTAGTACAAAAATATCACCCAAACCCTCAAGTTCAATAGAAATGGCTCCATGGATTTCAAATGATCTTGGATACCACACCAAATGACTACTTAAATGCAAATGAAACATCCAGAAAAGTATCAGCCTGAAGTCCCCTGCACCTGCATGGCTTTGCCACGGAACACAGCTACCACAATCTGTACCCACAAACATGGGGACTGAACGTGGAGATCGAAGCACTTTTGATGTAGGTAAAAGCTGCTTCTTAAACTCCTTCGCAACTTCTATGACCGCTCTATTTTTTCCATTTCCTTTCCCATTAGAAGTCACAAATTATAACAGTCCTTTACCCAGATTATCAAGTTAATTTGTCGTAAGCATTTAAAAAATAAAGTTACAAAAAATGCATTAATGTCTCTGAGTTTTGTTGCATTATCATTATTAACACTAAACTGCAAATCAGGTACACTTGAATGACACATCCAGTGCTTGGACCTCACAGCCACAGGCCCTACAACAACGTCCAGTCTAGAGACTGGGTTTGACCAATGTTTTCAACGTCTGCAGACAAACTCACTCAACCAAACATCAAATCAAAATACTCAGAAATCTGTGCCGAACACATCAAGCAGACAGCTCCTGGAGCACTTCCTGGCTTATTACATGGCAGCACCTTTGCTGTTTACACTAGAGACTCTTGAAAATGTTTTATTTTACCTGTGTTTGCCACTCGACCTGCTCCACATGGCAGGAGGCTCAAGTACATTCACTCTTTAGTCAAACAACAGCACTCTATGCTTTAACATAAGAACCAAGAGAGTCCTACTGGGCAGCATGCTCTTTTGCAATGTGTCTCCCACATGTTGTATTCTGGTTCGGGGCATATTCTAGAAATAATACAGTAACCCTTAAAAACAGGAAATGAGATTGAATTTATCAGTTGCGTTGAACATGCCCTGTCCAAAGCCATCACAGATCTGCAAGCTGGTACACAGAAGTACTATTGCATTTGAGGAGGAAGCTAGGTTAAATGTTCGTTTTTATCCCCACAGAACTATGAATTAATAAATTTTCACACGTGAAATGTTCGATGTTTCCAACATTAAATGCATTGCATTTTGTGATCCTTATCATGAGAGCGTAAAGAATTGTCCGACTCCTCACCTACAGGACCCCACATGCCATCCTGCACCTTGCTTTTTGGGTTCATCATACTTCACTAATTTAAGAAGCAGAGGAGAGTCCAGATGAGGTCAACAGGCTGCTTTAACAGCCTGGCACATCATCTCCTTGTGCACCGACAGCTTCTCCTCCTGCCGTGGGGCTGAAGGAGGAGCAGGGAGCGCCTGGGGACAAGGACCTGGTCCCATAACATAGGGCCATCCTACACCAGGAACAGGGCAGTGCTAACTGCGCCCTGCAGCAGCGATGGTCAAGCTTACCCGTTACAAGAAACATTGACACTGTAAATCTCATGGAAGCAATGAGAAAAGGTTAGACAAGCATACTTGTTCAGCCACAGAGAATGGAGATGGATGAGATGGATTCTTCAGGTCTCCTGCTGTTCTGCTATGTTCCCAAGTGGGTTTTCTTTGTTTCTTTTTAAAAATAGGCTCACGTATTCTTCTAGAGTTTCAATTCGCGGGCAACATTTTGGAGTGGAACATTTTTTTGTTGTTAATTTGAATAGAAATGGAGTATTTTGCTGCCCTAATCTGAACAAACAAGTTGGATTCTTTTGCTAAAATAAACCTTTTCTGATGGTTGGCTCATCAGCCACTACTGCAAAAACACTTGCAAAGAGTATGTTGCAATACTTCAAGCATTGAAAATAAGCATACTCCCATGGCAATTCACCAGATGGGCTACAGATTGTAAATCATAGATGTCTAGACTAAAACACAAGAGACAAACATCTGTCTAAAATCAGTTGACTTGAATGGCAAATACTGTTAAATAAATTAGGACTATGTTGGAAACAAAGCGAGCAACCAACTACGTTGAAAACATCTGAAATTAATCCATTAGCACACAAGCCACAACACAATAACCTGAAACTGGAGAGACATTCATTTCGTGATGAACATTAGCCCAAGAGGACATCGTGACTTCTGAAGCATGAGCACAAAAGCATTTCTATGACCCAGCACCACGTTACCCCACAAGGACTCACGAATCCATCCCCAGAACATCTGGCTGGAGTGGGGTTGTTACTCTCCTCGCTTCACAAGTGAAACTGTGGGACAAAGAAATGAAATGCCTGATGCAGGGTCACACGGGAAGATTGTGGGAATGTAACTGGACACAAACCCAGAATAGGGTTTAGATCATAAGACAATACTTAAACTGGAATAAATCTTCAGAATGTTAAAGACTGGCAGGTTATCACATAGAAAAACACTCTATTAAAAAAAAAAAAGTCTTCCTCATATCTACTAACTTTTTTTCCCCTTTACATAACTTTTTGTTTTATGATAGAAACATGCCAGAAAGCCCGTGGATGAACAGAGAGAAAGAGCAGCAGAAAGGGGAGACAGAAGAGACGTTGCACAGAAAATGCCAGCCTGCCCTTTGCAGGAGGCTCCGAGACAGAAAAGGAGATCAAAGAGCTGAATTCAGAAATTGGAGAAACTCATCAAATAACTCTTGCCAGCCCATACAAACAATGGGAGATCTCTGTCAGCATCAGGCTTCATTTTAGAATCAAAAATCCCATGTTACCAAGTTTTGACAGTGCTAAAGCTTTGCACAGCAACAGAAGGGTTAGAGTTCCTCCAGCTGCACCTCCAGCTCTGCAACCGAGCTTCCCACCAGACCTGTATCACCACTGCGCTAACTTTCAACCAGAACTCAATTTTAGTGGAAATGGATGTCACAAAATGAGAATTATTTTATTTTTGCACCAGTTGTTAACAACGTTGTCATTTACATCCTATACAACACTATTCGCCTGATATCCTAGAGGTTATTTATTTGTAGAAAGACAGACAAAAAGCCAAAGGACATAATAAGGGATGGAAGCTCAACTATGGACATCATTTTGCCTTTGCATTTTTGAGACAGCTCTTCAACACGTTCTAATGATGTAAATGCTTTTTGGGGAGTGTGTGTGCATGCGTTAGCTTTCTGGCACATTTATAAAATGGCATTCACTTGCAAAAAGTTTTGTCCTCTTCAAGAGGTTTATACAAATGCTAAACAATTGGCTTTCAGCATAACTTCCATTAAAGGTATCGATAATTATACAACATCACTTTTCTGCAGCAGTAAAAGAAAATGCTCCAATTATTCATAACGTAATTATTGCATTCCCATGGAAACACCAAAACGACTGTACAATCAGCAACAGATCCAAAACCTAGCCAGCAATAAAGTTACACAGCACATCCTCTTCCACCTCCCCTAAACAAGGCAGCAACTAAGTGATGGCTATTCTCCACCTGTCCACCCACAGCAAGAAATACCATCCAGCCAGCAAAAACTACAGCAAACTTTCCATCCTACCACCCGCCCAGAGCTGACAGTGCCACCAGTCATCGTGATGAGTTTTGTTCCTGACATGTTTGGATCCTGGACTTCAGTGAATCATCCAAAATTCTCTATTTGAATGTGCTCATCAAAACCAGAGCAATTAATATCCACCTGCCACAAACAAGCACTCTATCATCTG
>NW_010128121.1:118840-125465 GCF_000699245.1 Pterocles gutturalis
AGAATCATCAACACCGTTGGTACTCAAGTACGTGCCAGACTATTTTATGAAGCAGAAATAGTTGTTAAAAATCTGTATTTCATATTTACCACCAAGAAACAACTAATAGAGCAGTGGTGATAAAATGCCATCTCCCTGAGGTAGAAGCACATTTATTTATACTTCTATACTTCTTTGTATGTATCTATAGCTATAGATCTATACCTGTTATTATATAGATATTACAGTATCTATATTACTATATAAATATACAATTACTATATACAGATCGATACAGATATTAATTTATATAGATATACACACAGCTATAAATATGTATATATAGATGTATATTAAGTATTAAAAACAAATTTCAAGATATTAATATTTTCTGTCTCTGTGTTGGGAGTTTTATTACAGTATAGCACTTACACCAGAGTAAAGACGGCAAGCTAAAATTCCAAGCGTGACAATGCAGGACAACTGAGGGCAGTGCTCAGAGATAACCCTCGGTGAGCCCAGGGGTTTCCCAGCACTCACACCAGAGGGAGAACCATCTCCTCCTTCCTTCACAGTGGTTCGGTAATCCCAAAGCAGCTCATTAAGAATTAAAAAAATGAAAAGCTGCATCTCAGTAGCATCTTCAGTAGAGAAGCCTCAACCAGAATATCATTCTTCTGTGTTGACAAGCACAGCACACAAAGTATTTCCTTTAAAGAGGCTGCTGCCCGAGCCCTGCTCTCCCCTCCCCAGGGAGGGCCAGCTCTACTGACTGATGTTGCTTCCTCAGCATCTCCAGCGACCGAAGCTCCATGAAGTCCCCAGCTAGTGTCTTCCATTGCCTGCTTGCCTTTGCATTCGAAATCTGTCCAACTGTTTGGGGTTTTTTTTGGTTGTTTTTTTTTTTTTTACTTTAAAATTTTTGCTTGTTCATTCTCCGCCCACAGCAGCAGACAGAGGAGCCTTCTCTTACTTTCTATCCAACAACCTTTTATGAATGCTCTGACCCATCCCCCTTCCCTTTGCCATATCTCCCTTGAGCCTGCCCATCCACAGACCAAATAAACCCCATTTTTCAAGGTCTTCTCATATCTCACATTCACAGGCCCCCGATTCTCTTTCTCTGAACCTCTTGTGGCCATGCCAAACCAAAAGGAAGGTGCTCAAATCCCACCGCAATGCCCAGCAGAGGCACCCGAATCCCAGCAAAGCACTAAAAGCTGCTTACATTGACTTTGGTTCCTCCTCACCTCTTCTACTCCAGCAGACTCCTTCTGTAGCTCTCAACTACACGTTGGCTGTCCCAGGGAAGGCACTAACTTGCTTTTTCACAGCCCGCTTTCCTTTATAAACCCCAAAGGTGATGGGGAAGGCTGTGACTCACCAGGTTATGTTTGAAGGGTCCCGTCATCCTCCCCTCGTTTTCACTTCATTTCTCAAATTTCTAAGCTGAGCCACTGCAAGGAGCACATTAGTTGAGTCGTGTTTTAAAACATGCCTCTTGGCTAGTGACAGCATTACATCCTTCAAAAAATAAACCATAAGTTCTTATTTTCCTATGTCCCCAGAAAAACAATCCTAATCGCGTAGAATGACATAGTGTGGAGAATTAGACTCTTCCCTTTCTAAATAAACTAACTACTGATGAGAAATAAATATTGCCTAATTTGGTTGAAAAACTGTCTTCTGAATTATTCTAATTTCTTGGTGCTTCAAGTCTATTATTGGGATCTAACATCTCAGTAAGGTAAGTGAGGAGTCCAAATTCGGTATTATAGAATTTCTCCTTACAAAGCAAGGGGAGAGAGAAGTGGCAGCTAAGAAAATATATATAGTGCATTACTTTTAAAAATATACACAATTTTCAAAAGGTAAAATTCAGAGTCATAACTTTGGTCCCTGGGGCTGCAGGACTGCATGTGCTAGCAAGAGCAAGGACTGTGTGTGCCCAGGCAGAAATGGGGAGTACAGCAGCCTTGACTTTATCTGACTGATTGGAACACAAATCTCACCCACCTTTTTTCATTTAAATCATTTTTGATCATTTAAAAAAAAAAAAAGCAAATCACTCTTCATAGCATTTCTGTACCTTAACAATTATCAAATGTTCATGTTCTAAGGTAGAAACTATCATTTCTGTTCAAAATCTCTCTGAAGTTTGAATGGTATTTCTATGCCCAAAAAGCAAAGTGCAGATACAACTCTGCAACTTGTGCGTTGCACCTGCAACAAAGTGCTTCTCTAGCAAAAAGGAGGAAGAAATCCACAGGAATATTCTTCTTTTTCTCCTCCTGACTTCCACCCAAGCCAATCCTGGAAAGCTCTTCCAGCTTAGTGGATGGCAAGCGAAACCAAACAAAAATGCATCTGCCTCTGTCAGATCCATGCAGTACGTACTGTCCCCTCGCCCTGCCTCAGAGGGGCTGTGTCACCCAGCCTCCAGGTCACCCCTGGGGGCTCTCGCACCATGGTCAGGCTGGTGCTGCTTTTGGCAGATCCTGCAGCACAAGACGTTCCTCCATCCCCACCCCTTCCCCATCCCTTCAGCTGCTCCAAACCAAACTGCTTACAAGGGCAAGCAGTGAACGGCATCTTTTTTATTTCTAGACCAGGTCAGCGATCCCGTCAATCAGGCAGCACTGCTGACAAGAGCGGTGGCGGTGAAGGGACAAGGATACCTGGAGTCAGTATTGTTGCACATCCAACAGTATTTGTCTAACAGTGAGGAAAACAACTCACCAAGTCATACGGGATTGTGCATTGGCCCTCCCAACACACAATTAAAGAAAAAAAAAATAATGAAAACAATTTGTCCTGGTGACTCAGAATCTCCACGGCTTGAAGAAAGCCCTGCTTCTGTAACACTGCATCATTCTGGCTTCAGATCTATTCTCATGGGTCTCAGGCTCGTGACTCAACCCTTTTCCCCTGTATTTGCTCAGGCAGTTACCCATCAAGAAAATACTGAAATCTGCATGCATCATAGGGTCCAGCTAAAAAGCAAATAATCTAGAGACATTAATATCACTGGAGAATATTAAAAAAAACTTAACACTTATTTTCCTTGGAAGTCTACAGAAATTACAACTCACCAACCTTTCTGGTTAAAGACTACATTGTTTACCACAAGCCTTTCTAATGTTAAGATTGCAACAACATTCAGCAACTGTTTTGGAAACACCAGAAAAGCAGCATCCTGTAGAAACACACCTCCTGCACTAGCTACTTGATTTGCTCAGAGTGTTTACAGTTTAACTTCATTATGTTAAACTCAGAGCAGTTTTACTCAACTTCTATATCACTTCTAAGACTGCCGCTTTTATTTCAGACCTAGAAATGGGGTTCTGTCCCAGAAAGACGATGATGCCTTCAGAAAAAATTGCCCCATACCACAGACATGCCTTTCTTCTATAAGCTTCCTGCTTTTATTTGCAGCATCCCTGAAGACCTGATCCAGTGATTTTTTTTCAAAAGCAAAGAATGGAAGTTTTGACCATGAGCTCCTCACCCTCCTGTCCTTTCTGCTGAAAAACCAGGCAGCCACTGAAGTTTCTGTTGCATACTCTCTGTACCACACTCCTGAGTCAAAATGTCCAGGTTACCCTAGCCTGGGAAGGCAAGTTAGCCTTTGATTTGTAGGCAACACCACTGTCTGCTGTTAATTTTAGCCAGAGAAACTGAACATGCGACACTAAACATTGTATATTGAATTCCAGACACGAGCTAGCAGAACAGCCTAGCACAAGAGAATTACAGTCACCTCATTTATTTGCCAGGAGAAAGCTTAGCATCAAAAATTACACCTTGCACATAACAGCATTAAAGAACCTCTAAACCTCATCATATATTATCTTGTAAGCTATAATACCACCTTTTATAGGAGAGCAGAACAAAGAAGAGAAACTATCAGATACTGACACATCAACAGCAAGAGAAAGAATCAGGAAAATAAATAAATTGTAGTGATGCTCAGCTCTCAAGCTACTAAATCACTCTCCCTCAATATCTAAGATTGAATAAGTCATGTAACAATCCAGAGCCACGACAAAAGAAAACAACTTAAAGAATTCTCTGAAAAACGTGGTTTGTCACTCTGCATTTTGCCCTGCATCTGAGTTACATTAAATCAATATAGTTTTCATGAGGGAAATTATATTTTCTAAAAACCTTGCTGTGTCAGCATAATAGAAATATTGTTCCACACATATGTTTTAAGGATTTACCTCCTTTCTCTCTCTCATTTCTATATGTCTGTGCCCAGGTATACATATACTTGTATACACTTACACTGGCACACATGAGATAAAATAAATAATTCTGAAATATTAAGAACAGGTAAATTTTAACCCATAAATTTGTGGTCACAAAAGATTTTCATCTGTCCCATCTGATAATACTCCAGTCACATCTAAGTGAAATTCTGGAGGATGTTAAATGCCCTATAACGATCCATTTTAAAAAATGTTTACAGCGACGGGATGCACAGCAAACTTTTCACTTTTCTAACACTCACCCAAACCAAAAGATATCACCATGCCAAATCAATAAGCAGTGATTTTCAAGCAAGTTGAAAGTTCTCCAACAAAGGTTTTCCTATAGAAAACACAAGTTTGCCATAATTAAAATGTTACATGGGAAAACTGAGGACACTGACGAGAAGTAGGCAGGTTTTCAAGCCCCACTTGCTACCTGTGATGCCAGCTCTCCACTGGCTACCAGGAATTTAAGAGACCTGACAAGCTACAACGCATCCTCTTGCACCTACTATAGCAACGCGTGGCCAGCTGATAGGAACCTTCTGGAGGCGAGTCTGGGCTGCACCGCCCCAGCTACGAGACCTTTGAAAAAAAATATATCGTGTTCTGAAATACCGAATGGAGAAACCCACAACTTCGCACGATACGCGGTACTGCTGTCTTTATAGCCGGCACTGCTGCTAGGCGAGGCAGGAGCCACAGCTGGAGCCCACAAGTCTGGTTCTGTATGAGCTGGTGGTACAAGATATGTGGGGATTCACATGTTCAGGTTTCCAGCTTAGTCCCTTTTTCCTACAAAGGCCCGGTCCAAATGAGATTTTGGTAGGATGTGGTCATAACTAAACATTTCCTTATAGGTTACTCTGCTTTAAAATGGGGCTTCTGATTATCAAGACGTATATGATAAAAGATAAGAGGTCATCTGGTAAAAACTGCTACTGCAATTTAAATTTTCCCGCTTCAACATCAACAGAAGTTCCTTAACATCACGCATTTATGGCTATTTTATACCCCAATATACTATATTGAATCCATTAACCAGGGCCATTTACAGGTATTTTAATAGGGCTGGGCACCACATCAGGATATTTTATCAGCATCTTACAGTACAGTAAATTACGCAAACCTCAGAGGGTGAATTAAGTTCCACATGCAATTTATAATACACTGTGAAGAGTTTATAAACACTCAGATGTGGTTAATCTTTTCTTTTAAGTTTTCTCACTATAAATGATTGACCACAGTTTATGTCAATACTGTCTTGAGAATGGGCTGTCACTATAGAAACAGGGACAGCAGTGAAGTCCTTCCTCCCTCTCCTGCCCACCAAAGTCCAGGAACAAACACATTCTTGTTATTTCTTAGATAGTGTGTGCACACTGCAAAGTCCTGAGCAGAATGCAGCAAGCTGAAGATTTTTCATTTGGTTTTAAAATCCATTTTTTATTTCCAGCAACATGCGCTCTTCACATCAGCTTTTCCTGCCATGTAAAAAGCTCTCTAACTTTGGAACTGCAAAACTGCTTGTGAAGCATTCTGAAAACAAAAATAGATGAGCAGTGCACTTAAAGGAATTATAATCCATGTTTATTTAAGTTAGATACAAATATAGTTGGGAATGGGAGAAGGTTTCTTGGGGGAGGGAAGGGAACAAGGGTGAAATTTTACTTGTGCTGCAAAGAGCCTCAAGTTACTATACCACGTACGACAATTTTCAGATTGATTTACCAAAATTGTATCAAGTTATCTGTACTATGCAACTGAATATCAGATGCATGGAGTTAAGCTTGTATAAAATCCTGTAACATCAGATGAGCTTCCACAGGTTATGGAGCAGTTAATGCAAATGCTGCTGTAGAATCAGGTATTACTATGGTAATTTTCCAATACAGAATTATGTTTACAACTGAAGGCTTAGAAGATGAAAAGAATCATTTTACAGGCACAGTTTTAGTCTCTTAGGAAAGAGTTACGATGAACACGCTAGTGACAGCAAACATTTTTTCAAAATAAACTGTGTGGTATGTTAAAAATGTACACTTCTGATTTTTTTTTTTTTTTCCCAAGAAGCAGATAGGGCAACATTTTATTGTGAAAAAAAGTTTAAATCTAAAAATATAGCAATAAATGGTGAAAATCCCATCCCTTCTTTTTAACTTCCTTCCCTTACTGAACCCCTGCATTAAGGCAATGCTCTCATACGGTCACTAAAGGTTTTTTGACATTGCAGAAGGCTGAAAGGAATATTTCTCTCTCTCTCTCGCATTCAGAAAGCCTGAGCACAAGAGGAGCTATTCAAGCCGTGATGGAGTGCCTCACAGAGACTGCAATATGTTCCCAGTTGGCAAGCAGAGATCTGTTTGGACAGTGAGCCCAGCCATCCCCTCCGC